>NC_092713.1:252905201-253192701 GCF_047496885.1 Scyliorhinus torazame | reverse complement strand
AGTGTGTGTGAGTGTGTGTATGTGTGTGAGAGAGAATGTGTGTGTGAGACAGAGTGTGTGAGAGTGTGTGTGTGTGTGTGAGACAGTGTGTGTGTGTGTGAGAGAATGTGCATGTGAGAGTGTGTGAGAGTGTGTGTGTGTGTGTATGTGAGATAGTGTGTGTGTGTGAGAGAGAGAATGTGTGTGTGCGACAGAGTGTGTGAGAGTGTGTGTGTGTGTGAGACAGAGTGTGAGCGTGTGTGAGAGAGAGAATGTGTGTGTGAGACAGAGTGTGTGAGAGTGTGTGAAAGAGAGAATGTGTGTGTGTGAGAGTATGTGTGTATGTGAGACAGTGTGTGTGTGAGACAGAGTGTGTGTGTGTGTGAGACAGAGTGTGTGAGTGTGTGTGAGAGAGAATGTGTGTGTGAGACAGTGTGTGAGAGTGTGTGTGTGTGAGACAGAGTGTGAGTGAGAGAGAGAATGTGTGTGTGAGACAGAGTGTGTGTGTGTGACAGAGAGAATGTGTGTGTGAGATAATATGTGTGTGAGACAGTGTGTGAGAGAGAATGTGTGTCTGAGACAGTGTGTGTGAATGTGTGAGAGAGAGAATGTGAGTGTGACAGAGTGTGTGAGTGTGTGTGAGAGAGAATGTGTGAGTGAGACAGTGTGTGTGTGAGACAGTGTGTGAGAGTATGTGTGTGTGAGAGAGTGTGTGTGTGAGACAGTGTGTGAGTGTGTGTGAGAGAGAATGTGTGTGTGAGACAGAGTGTGTGAGAGTGTGTGTGTGTGTGTGAGACAGAGTGTGAGTGTGTGAGAGAGAGAATGTATGTGTGAGACAGAGTGTGTGTGTGTGTGTGTGTGTGAGACAGAGTGTGAGTGAGAGAGAGAATGTGTGTGTGAGACAGAGTGTGTGAAAGAGTGAATGCGTGTGTGAGAGTCTGTGTGTATGTGAGATGGAGGATGTGTGTGTCTAAGAGAAAGGAAGATTGTGTGTTAGATCATAGAATTTAAAGTGCAGAAGAAGGCCATTCAGCCCATCGAGTCTGCACCAGCTCTTGGAAAGAGCACCCTACCCAAGGTCAACACCTCCACCCTATCCCCATAACCCAGTAACCCCACCCGACACTAAGGGCAATTTTGGGCAGTAAGGGCAATTTATCATGGCCAATCCACCTAACCTGCACATCTTTGGACTGTGGGAGGAAACCGGAGCACCCGGAGGAAACCCACGCACACACGGGGAGGATGTGCAGACTCCGCACAGACAGTGACCCAAGCCGGAATCGAACCTGGGACCCTCGAGCAGTGAAGCAATTGTGCTATCCACAAGGCTACCGTGCTGCCCGTGTTACAGAGAGAGTGGGCGGGATTTTCTGGCGGGATTCTCCCTTGCACCGGTCGTGTACCCACGGCTGCGAATTCCCAGCGGCATGTGGTGGCGGCAATGGGAAATCCCATTGACAGGTGGCGGGAAAGGAGAATCCTGCTGCCGGCGAGGGGGCGCTGCCCAGAACAATGCGGCTGGTGGACCAGAGGAACCCGCCCAGTGTGTCTGTGAGAGAGAGTGGGCTGGATTCTCCGTCTCTGCGGCTAAGTGCCGACTCCAACGGAGGACCCAAGGTGTTTCATCATCCATTTCACACACACCGGTATCAGTGAGGGGCTAGCACCGCTGCCGCGCAAAATACCCGCGGGTGGCAAGGGAAATGGTCGGAGAATCGTCGGGTCCCGGACCGCACATGCGCAGGGCTGAAAAGCTGCAGCCACGCACGCCGGTACCTCCACGCCCACACGGGCCGGGTCGGGAAAACATGGACCGCGTACCCGCCCAGACCCAACCCACAGCACACCCCCTGGCCATCCCCCACCACTCTCCCTGGCCCTAGCAGAAGATCCCCGGCCAGCGGCACGGATCTTGGCCGAGTGTGGCGGCGCTGGACACTGTCCGCAGCCGGCACGCCAGGCTCACGACCACTGGGATCGGCGTCAGGCTACGGAGAATTCCACCCAGTGTGTCTGAGAGAGAGCAAGACTATGTGAGTGTGAGTGAGGGAGATTGTGTGTGCGTGAGAGAGTGTGTTTGTGAGAGAGAAAGAGAAAGTGTGAGTGTGAGAAAAACATGTGAAATTATGTAAGGGCAGCCTCAATGGGGCATTCCTCGCCAAGGCCATAAGAAAAAAGGCAAAGTGCCTGAAACAGGGCAAAGAAACATTTTGGTTGAATCATGCCCCCAATCTCAGGCTTCCCAGTCACCCTCATCCCCACACACCAGCACATACTCAGTCGGTGAGTGTGTGATAGAACATCCTGAGGCTGAGAGCGACTGGGACACACACAATCCCACCCTCTTACACTCATTTTTATTAATTACTCTTTTTTTCTAAATTATCAATTTATTGATTTAGTTTTGTTTAACAAGTTGTTTACGTTCTTATATTTAACTTTTTTAAAATTCATGTCTCTTTCTGAAATCTCAGCGGTCCATCGAGTGAGGAATGTGGCCCACCATCGAACAAAGGGTGGATAATGCTGGCTTTGAGAATTCAGCCTTTCGATTGCCTCGGAGACATTTGGGAAAACGATACAAAGGCACTCACAAGTCCTTGATCAGCACAAGAGTCAGCTCAAAGTTACTGGTGCATGTGCTCAGAATACACAGACGTGGTTGAAATCTCTCTCAACACTTTGAAAGGAAAGAAATCTGGTTAATCGTGGAAACAAACAGAAAATGCTGGAAATACTCAGAAAGTCAGGCAGCATCTACAGAGCTAATTGTAACTTTCCAGCCCACTTGTAATGGGGCAGCTCAGCAAAACGTCAGCAAACCCGGGATTTCGAGCACTGTATTTGTCTCTTTTACCCGGTAATTAATTTGCATGTTAATTGATTGGCGCACAGCCAGCATGGATTTGCGAATGGGAAATAATGCTTCACAAATTTGTTGGTGTTTTTTGAGGATGTTACTATCAAAATTGACAAAGGGGAGTTGATGGACATAGTGGGTGAGATTCTCCGTTGCCCGACGCCGATATCGTAATTGGCGATCAGACGGAGAATTCCCTGTTTACGACCAAATCGGGAGCAGCGCCTGTTTCCGGATGTTCCGCCCCTCCAAAATGGCTTCATCAAGGAGCACTCCGCACACCGTTGGCATGGTCTCAGGATGAACGCCCTCCCCCAGTGCTCCCTTCCCGATGAGCCGAGTTCCCGATGGCGTGGGACACGTGTGCTCTCAGTTTTCATGAACCCGGCGTGGTGGCTGCGGATTGTGTCCAGCTGACTAGGGGGGGGGGGGCTTCAGCAAGGGCTGGGGGGACTGGTGGGGGGTGGCCTGGGGGTGGGTCCAGAGAGGCACTATCTGGCAGGTCTGGCCTGCGCACGTCCGCGCCACCGCTGCAGTCGTCGCTGTACGCATGCGCGGCCACGGAATGGCCAATTATCCAGGTGTTTATATCGGGAAGGCCATGCGTTTACGAGGCGAGGCTGCTCGCCCCATACCTGTCGGAGCATCGGTGCGGGTGCTTGTCGTAAAACCAGACACTTCCTCCGGACATAGCCTCAAAATCGGAGAATCCAGCCCAGTATATTTAGATTTCCAGAAAGCTTTTGATAAAGCCACGCACCAAAAATTGATTAGCAAAATAAAATAATAATCTTTATTAGTGTCATAAGTAGGCTTACATTAACACTACAATGAAGTTACTGTGAAAATCCCCGAGTCGGGTACACGGAGGGAGAATTCAAAATGTCCAATTCACCTCACAAGCACGTCTTTCAGGACTTGTGGAAGGAAACTGGAGCACCCGAAGGGAACCCACGCAGACACGGGGAGAACGTGCAGACTCCGCACAGGCAGTGGCCCAAGTTGGGAATCGAACCCGGGTCCCTGGCGCGGTGAAGCAACAGTGCTAACCACTGTGCTACCAAAGCACAGTGGGGCTGGTTTAGCATAGGGCTAAATCGCTGGCTTTGAAAGCAGACCAAGGCAGACCAGCAGCGCGGGTTCAATTCCCGTACCGGCCTCCCCGAACAGGCGCCGGAAAGTGGCAACTAGGGGCTTTTCACAGTAACTTCATTGAAGCCTACTTGTGACGATAAGCGGTTTTCATTCATTTCATTTCAAAGCACATAGGATAGGTGACAATATACTGGCATGGATTCAGGATTGGCCGACAGGCAGAAAACAGAGAGTGAATAAACGGGTCATTTGCATGTTGGCGGGCTGTGACTGGTGTGGTACCACAAGAATCTCCTTGGCCTGCTGCTTTTCACAATATATCTCAATGATTTGGATGTGGGGACCAAAAATATTATTTACAAGGTCGCAGATGATATAAAGCGAGGCAGGAATGTGTGTTGTGACAAAGATGTAAAGTGACTACAAGAAGATTTGGACGGACTTACTGATTGGACAAGATCATGGCAGATGAAATACAATGCTGAAAAATGTGAGGCAATCCAGTTTTGTAGAAGGAATAGATGTGTAGAGTATTTCCTAAATGGTAAGAAATTAGAAAGTGCAGGGGCTGGATTCTTTGCTTTGCAACGCTGGAACGTAGATTCACGATCAGGCGGAGAATCACGCAAAATGGAAATAATCCATTTTGCACCTGTCCCCATGCTCTGGTCCCTCGCTGGCAGTGATATCGAGCTTTGCGCCCTGCCAAACTGATATTAATGGTTTGGACACCCAATGCTCCGTCCTTCTTAGGCGGAAACTCGAGGGTGCAAATTAGTGCAAGTATTTACAAGCCAGGACTGGGTGCCATGCCTGGGGAGTGGAGTGGGAGGCTACAAAAACTCTCGAAAAGCCTCATAATTTGTGAGACTTGCCCGGGCCGTGGGCAGTAGCAGGGAACAACTTGGTGCCAAGTCCATGGACTCCGGGTGTCCTATCAGGATCGGGTGGTCTGGCTCAGGCCACAAATGCTGCAGTGTGTGTTTTAAATGCACCCCTCTGGTGCTACTTACAGGCTCCTGGCTGCTCACACTGCTGAGTGCTGCCTGTATCCTTTGAATGCTCAGAGAGCCTCTGGTCGTCTGGGAGCCAACTCAGGCCGCCTCTCTGGAAACCCTCATACCCCAGCTGTTTCATCAATGGGATGGGCTCAGCCAAGCTCAATCAGGGCCCACCAGGTTTTGGCCTCAGAAGCGCTGCCCCATTGCAGAGGAAGCAGGGCATCAGCAGAGCTCACCCCAACCAGAGGACACTTGCACCATGGCCTTTGGAACCCTCCCTGATTCGCGGTCCCTCTCAGGTCAGAGGCCTCACCACTGACCTCCCCCACCTCCGGATCACCAGCTGTCTCCCCCTGGTGAGACTGACAGCGCTGCCTGCCTCTGTCACCACCTCCCAGGTGGTGTTCAGGAGGGCAGGCTTGAGTCTGCAGCCCACCCTGGAGAAGAGGATATCCCTCCGCTCCTCACCGGCATGGAGCTGTGCATCCACCTCAGACTCCCAAACTCTGGGTGGGGGGGGGGGGGGGGAGCAGGTCTTCCCGGAGCCACCTCGGTGGCTGCAGTGAGCGTGTGGTAAGTGGGGCGCTTAAAAACAGCTCCAGATGCTAACTCTTTGGCGCTAATTCCGGCCCTAGCAGTTAGAACGCCTGCTGGGCCAGGAAGTGCTCTCAATTCGTGCCAGTCGAGTGCTGGCCTATTTGCATGTCATGACTCGCTACCGAATAATGCCCCCGACAGAGGTGTCAATCGCATGTTATTCAGTCCTGACGGGAACACTTTGGGCTGGATTCTCCGATTTTGGGGCTATGTCCGGAGCAGGTGTCTAGCTGGAGCTCCGTGGAGTGGCAAGAAGGTGGAGTGAAGGCTGCTGCTCAGCTGCTGATGCTGTTCCTCCAGTGCCACATTTGAGCGCCAAGGTCGAGCCACTCATGAGCCATGCTTCTCCGATTGATAGCTGGGGAGTGCACATCAACCCCAACAGGAAAAAAGCAGTTCCCAAGACCAGTATTCTTATTTCCCAGCTTTTACCATCTATTTCCACTTCTGACTCCAAGATAGCAGAAGTCATCTCTGAAATTTTCGAAATCTACCTCTAAAACAATGAAAGCAGTCTCTCAGAACAGGTCCTGTGGGCAAACGTCTTTCATAAATGTTGTGTTCTCTATTTTGCTTTACCTGGATGTCTTGGAGACGTAGTGTTGAATGAAGAACAGAAAGCTTTGTTAACGGACAACTATAAATTTATTACACTACTAAGATTTGTTGACATTCCTAAAGTATAAGGTTTCTCTATTAAACTATGCTATCTCTAACTAGCAGACTTTCTCAAGTACACAACTGCTCTCTATGCCTGACCCTCTTCCAGCTCTCTCCTTTCTCATGACTCCCAGAATCCCCAAAGTCACACGATATATATATGACTGTTCTGTGGTTCCCTCTAGTGGTAAGAAGCATTATCATTAACTTGTTAACTCTTTACATCCCAGTCAATATACATATCCTTACAACAAAGGCAAGGGAGCAGGTGTGAGGTCTCAATGTTCAAAGCATTTTTTTTCCGTGTCAATTCAGCTCCCTCCAAGTCCATTGTTCTCCCACTGCGATTTCCCATCTCGGGCAAGCTTCAGGGCGTCTGGAAAACTGGTGCACACTTGCTTAAGGTCAGAGAAGCAGATAATTAGCATTTTATGGATTTCAATAGCCGACTTACCTGGCCCACAGGGTTTTCCTGTGTGCTGCAGAGCGCTGTCAGGTTAAAGGTGGAAGTTGGCGGTTTCCTGTCGGCTTCCCGATACAACAGCAATTTCAGCACTTTCAATCTGCCGTCTCGCAAACACACACCCGCCTCTCAGGTTCAAATTCCCCTCAACGTTTCAGGTCAGTGACCTTTCATTAGAACTGGAAAATGTTACAGATGTAACAGGTTTTAAGCAAGTAGGCAGGAGAGATGAAATGACACAAGGGGTGATGCTGCTAAAGGGGGTGGTAATGGGACTAAGCAGAGAGACAATGTGGGGTCTGGAGAACGTGTAAATACCAAGAGCAACTCCCACTGGTTGACAAAAATATGGGCAGTAGGTACAATCTGTCATGAAAGGCCAGGTTTTGAGAGTTTGAAACTTGAGTTAAAGACTTAAGAATGTATTAAAATACAGAAATTGTCATTCATTGGGTGACTTTGATCACGTTTTTTGAAATAGGTGCTTCTTATTTTTGTTTGAAACTTCATGGTTGCACGTTACTGAAATAGCTTCGCTTCAATGTGGATGAGTCTAAAAGGCTTTTGAAATGGTGCCACAAGATGATGCGCAAGATAAGGACTCATGGGGTTGGGAGGTAATATATTAGCATGGACAGTGGATTGTTTAATGGACAGGAAGTAGAGGATAGGGATAAACAGAGCATTTCAAATTGGCGGGTTGTGATGAGTGGAATGCTGCAAAGATCAGCTATTTACAATCTATTATCTAACTTTGCGGACTATATAATGCTATGTGGGAATGCAAGCTGTGAGGAGGACACAAACAGGCTACAAAGAGATACAACAGGTTAAGTAAGTGTACAACGAGGTGGCAAATGGAGTATAATGTGAGGAAGTGCGAGGTTATCCACTTAGTTAAGAGGAATAGAAAAGCTGAATACTTAACAGGCGCCAAACTTGTGAATTTTGATGTTCAAAGGAACTTGGGGGTACTCAAAGAAGTACACAAAGTTAGCATGGAGGTACAGCAAGGAAATAGGAGGGAAAATAACATGTTAGCTTTTATTGCCAACGGATTTGGAGCATGAGAATCAGGAAGCCTTGCTACAATTGTACAGGATTTTGGTAAGACCACATCTAGAATAATGTGCACAATTCTTATCTCCATGTTTAAGAAAGGATCGACTGGCATTGGAGGCAATACAGACAAGATTCATTAAATCGGGTCCTGGGATGAGTGGGAAGTCCCATGATGAGACTGAGTAAATTTGGCCTATACTGTGGGGTTTAGAAAAATGAGAGGTGATTTCTTTGATTTGATTTATTATTGTCACGTGTATTAGTATACAGTGAAAAGTATTGTTTCTTGCATGTTTTACAGATAATGCATACCGTACATAGGGAAGGAAGGAGAGACTGCAGAATGTAAGTTTTCGAAGCACAGAACGAGAGTAAAAGATAGAATTAGAGAGTATGTTGGGCACAGTTGGCAAGAAGTCACCTCGCTCCGGCGCCATCTTGGATTTTCACTGAAACATACAAGATTCTGAAGGGGTTTGACATGGTAGACATTGGGAGGTTGTTTCCCTTAGCTGGGGAATCTACAATACAGGGGGACACAGTCTCATGATAAGGGACTAATCATTTAGAAACAAGTTAGGAGCAGGAGGACTCGGCCCCTCGAGTCTGTTCCGCCATTCAATAAGATCACGGTTGATCTGATTCTAACTTCAACCCCCTTGCTCATCAAGAAACTATTTATCTCTACCTGAGAAATATTCAAAGACCCTGTATCCACCACCTTTTGAGGAAGAGCATTCCAGAGAATCACGACCCTCTGAGAGGAAAATATTTCTCCCATCTCCGTTTTAAATGGGCGAACCCTTATTTTTAAACAGTGACTCCTAGTTTTAGATTCTCCCCTAAGAGGAAACATATTTCCAACATCCACCCTGTCAAGACCCCCAGGATCTTATATGTTTCAATCAAGTCACCTCGTAATCTTCTAAACTCCAGCGGATACAGCATTTAGGACTGAGATGAGGAGATGTTCCTTCACTCAAAGGATTGGGATCTTTGGAATTCTGAGTCACAAGGATTCTGGTTTCTCCATCGTTGAAGATATTTAAACCCGAGAGAGACATAGGCGGGATTCTCTGATCTGCCAGCCACGTCTTCCTAGACTGCGCGCCCTCGCTGGCACCGGGATTCTCCATTTCCACCATCTGCCAATGGGATTTCCCATTGTGGCCACCCCTCGCCGCAGGGAGACCCCGCGGGCGTGGGTGCGCTGCCGGCGCACCAGAGAAGCCCGCCGGCAGAGAATCCCGCCCGGGTTTCTTTTTGTCTCTCAGGGACTCGAGGTGTTTGGTTCGTGGGTGGGAAAGTGGAGTTGAGGCAGATGACTCTATTTGATAGTTTATCCTGAATTATCGCTCACTTTGACAGAAAAATACAATGCCAAAGTTGCGAGGAAATCAATAAGTTTGTAATTCATCAACATCCACACTGTAAGAAGTTATTTGGCTTAATAAGAATATTGATAACTTTTACAAACATCTCTTGGAATGTGCTGGCATCATTTCTTCGGTTTAGTTACATGTTTGGAATGGCAATATTTCATTCCCATTCTATAGTCCTTGACTGGACATGTCTTTTCACTATCTTACACATATTTCCTCGGCTTTTTCCATTTATTTCAGACCTGTTGTCTTGTTCAATCTAGATGTGGTTGTTACTGGATTTAGGTGTTCAGCACTGACCAACACCGCCATCTGGTGGCCACAAGTATAGCGCACCCCATTATGAATATTCTGTCCAAATAACAGACATGTAGGGCACGATTTTCCAACCGCGTTGCGCCAGACACCGATCTTGTTGGGCAGGGTACGTAGTGGGAGAGGCAAATAATGGGTTCCGTGCCGGATGCAGAGTCGAGTATGATGCACCCGACACGCTACTCCCGGCGCAATCTGGTTCACGGCCTCACTGGACATGATTCATATAATCATTTTAAAATTATGCATTAGGCCCGTCTGAGGCCGCGGTCTCCCGGTAGTCACCGGCCGAATTGGCCAAGCCTCACGTGACACAAATTGGTACCGGTCTCCAAAAACAGAGTCCATATGCGATGGCTACACCAGAGGACTGGGCGGCCATTGGAGCCCCTGGGTGGTCGGGGACAGGGCAGGGAAATGCCCTGTCACCCGGGCAGTGCCAACCCTGTACGGCCCTGCAGGGTGTCAAGGGCAGTGCCCGGGAGCTCAGTTGGCACTGCCTGGGTGCCAGGTTGGCACTGCTAAGTGGTGGGGCCTGAGAGGGACAGGCCCATGAAAGGGGGGCTATGAAGGATGGGGGTGTTGGAGGGGGACCTGAAAGGGGTGGACCCCAAAAGTGACCTCATAACAGGGTATGCTCATTTCAGGACGGGGCAATGCCCTGATGCCTATGAGGATGGATGGGTGTGGGGACGGGTCACCCTCATGCCTGTCTTGTGTGTGTGTGTGTGTGGGGGGGGATACATGGACTTTTAGTGATGTGGAGGAGGTTGCCCCTCCAGGGTTGGGGTTTTGTCCATGTCAGCAGGGGGTCGCGATGTCCGTGGGTATGGTGGAGGGTCTCTGAGGAGTCGCTCTTGCCGGCGACTTTAGTTTCCCAATTAAGTGTGGGATTTCCCAGTGAGAAACTCCCCAAGCTCCAGGAAAATGACTGTGAGGGTGAATACCGGTTTACATTGCGCCCAAACACCCAGTGAGAATCACCCCGCCAAGGGTGCGATTCTCTGGGACGATTTCTAACTGTGATAGTGAGCGGGAACTTCCACGAGCTTCCCGGTGCTCGGCCCAGCCAGGCCGGCAACACTATCCAAACTTAATTGGTCCACTTAACAAGGCCCCACGGCTTCTCGCCGCAAATGAAGGCTCACCAGCTGATTCGCCGGGACCGCGCTTGCCAGCCCCCCCCTAACAAGGTCAAGCAAGGGCGGCATGTGGCGCAGTGGTTAGCACTGGGACGACAGCGCTGATCACCCGGGTTCGAATCCCGGCCCTGTTTCACTGTCCGTGTGGAGTTTGCAAATTCTCCCCATGTCTGCGTGAGTTTCACCCCCACAACCCAAAGATATGCAGACTTAGGTGGATTGGCCACGCTAAATTGCCCCTTAATTTGAAAAAAATAATAATTGGGTACTCTAAATATATAAAAAAAAGAAGAAAAAAACGCAAGGTCAAGCAGCACTTAAACAGCACTTGCACAGCCAACCCCAGCCAACTCGTAGCCATGGCGCCGAGAGGTCCGGCCCCAGGATTCAGGGATGCAGACCTGGGGAGGTTCCTCAATGCGGTGGAGGCCAGGAGGGATATCCTGTTCCCCCGAGCATCCCAGAAGGTGAGCCACAGGATGGTCAGTGCCGCCTGGGACGAGGTAGTGCCGGCCGTGATCTCGGGACCAGGAGGACTGACCTCCAGTGTTGCAATAAGGTAAAGGACCTGATGCACCGTCAATTACCACAAGACGAGAATGGTGGAACAATCGAGGCTTTATTGAACAAGATGTTGTGCCTCCTGTAGCTGGAACCAGAATGGCTGCAGCACAGAAGCACACACACACTTATACACTGCCTGCTGGGCGGAGCCAGCAGGCAGGAATTTACCATTGTACCTCTACTATACGGGCAGTGCGTAATACATGTAATATACCACTAGTGGTGACTACCACATTCACCCCCTGTCAAAAAAGAGTCCAGCGGGGGTGGTGGAAAACATTACAAGTTCAGTCTGTTGGGGGCCTTGACCCTCCTCTGCGATCGCCTCAGCCCTGGTGGTGATGTGGGCGCCGACTTGGTCACCTGCAACTCCGGGAGCGTGTTGTCCCCGTCTTCGTCATCCCTGAGTGGAACCGGTGGGAGGACGGACCCTGCTGGGGTGGGGGCTGCGGTGAGGTTCGCTGGAGGGAGAGTGAGTGGTGCAGGAGTGAATGAGGCAACTGGGGGGGGGGGGTGTCAGGTCGGGGGTCGTGGGTGGGGATCCAGCGGGTGCCAGGTCCCAGAGGGAGACTGTGTCCTGGCGCCCGTCGGGGTGTGCCACGTAGGCGTACTGCGGGTTTGCGTGTAAGAGGTGGATTTTCTCGACCAAGGGGTCCGACTTATGGGTCCACACATGCTTCCGGAGGAGGACGGGTCCAGGAACTGTCAGCCATGTTGGGAGCGAGACCCCGGAGGTGGACTTCCTGGGGAAGGCAAACACGCGTTCGTGAGGGGTCTCATTAGTCGAGGTGCAGAGGAGCGAATGGATGGAGTGGAGCGCGATGGGGAGGACCTCCTGCCAGCGGGAGACTGGGAGATTTTTAGATCACAGGGCCAGCAGGACGGCCTTCCAGACCGTCCCGTTCTCCCTCTCCACCTGCCCGTTTCCCGGGGGTTGTAGCTGGTCGTCCTGCTCGAGGCAATGCCCTTGCTGAGCAGGAACTGACGCAACTCATCGCTCATGAAAGAGGATCCCCAATCGCTGTGGATGTAGGTGGGGAAACCAAACAGAGTGAAGATGCTGTGCAGGGATTTGATTACTGTGGCAGAAGACATATCGGGGCATGGGATGGCGAAAGGGAATCTGGAGTACTCATCAATCACGTTCAGAAAGTACGTGTTGCGGTCGGTGAAGGGGAGGGGCCCTTTGAAGTCCACGCTGAGGCGTTCAAAGGGGCGGGAGGCCTTCACCAGGTGCACTCTATCTGGCCGGTAGAAGTGCGGCTTGCACTCTGCGCAGACTTGGCAGTCTCTGGTGACGGTCCTGACCTCAATGGAGTAGGGCAGGTTGCGGGCCTTAATAAAATGGAATAACCGGGTGGCCCCCGGGTGGCCCAGGTCATAGTGGCGAGCCCGGAGTCGGTCTACTTGTGCGCTGGCACATGTACCGCGGGATAGGGCTTCAGGGGGCTCATTCAGCTTCCCCGGGCGATACAAGATCTCATAGTTATAGGTGGAGAGCTCGATCCTCCACCTCAAGATCTTGTCATTTTTGATCTTGCCCCGCTGTGTGTTATTGACCATGAAGGCAACCGACCATTGGTCAGTGAGGAGAGTGAATCTCCTGCCGGCCAGGTAATGCCTCCAATGTCGCACAGCTTCCACAATGGCCTGGGCCTCCTTTTCGAGAGGAGTGCCGAATTTCGGATGCATGAAGGATGCGGGAGAAGAAAGCCACGGGTCTGCCCGCCTGGTTGAGGGTGGCGGCCAGAGCGACGTCTGATGCATCGTTCTCCACCTGAAAAGGGAGGGTCTCGCCGACCGAGTGCATCGTGGCCTTGGCAATGTCGGACCTTGATGTGGTTGAAGGCCTGGCGGCCCTCAGCCGTCAGGGGAAAAACAGTGGACTTGATGAGTGGGCGGGCCTTGTCTGCATAATTAGGGACCCACTGGGTGTAATATGAGAAAAACCCCAGGCATCGTTTCAGGGCCTTGGGGCAGTGGGGGAGAGGGATTTCCAGGAGCGGGCACAGGCGATTGGGGTCGGGCCCTAGGACTCCATTTTCCACTACGTAGCCAAGGATGGCTAAGCGGTTGGTGCGGAACACACATTTCTCCTTATTGTAGGTGAGGTTAAGGGGTTTGGCTGCATGGAGGAATTTTTGGAGGTTTGCATCGTGGTCCTGCTGATCGTGGCCTCAGATGGTGACGTTATCTCGGTACGGGAAGGTGGCCCGCAGTCTGTACCAGTCAACCATTCGGTCCATCTCTCGCTGGAAGACCGAGACCCCATTAGTGACGCCGCAAGGAAACCTAAGGAAGTGATAGCGGCGGCCATCTGCTTCAAACGCAGTGTATTGGCGGTCCTCGAGGCGGATGGGGAGCTGACAGTAGGCGGACTTCAAGTCCACTGTGGAAAAGACTTGATACTGCGCAATCTGATTGAACATGTCAGATATGCGTGGGAGGGGGTACGCGTCGAGCTGCGTGTATTGATTGATGGTCTGACTGTAGTCAATGACCATCCTATGCTTCTCCCCAGTCTTCACTACCACTACTTGAGCTCTCCAGGGGCTGTTGCTGGCTTCAATGACCCCCTCCCGCAGAAGCCATTGGACCTCCGACCTGATGAAGGTCCTGTCCTGGGCACTGTACCGTCTGCTCCTAGTGGTGACGGGTTTGCAATCCGGGGTGAGGTTCGCAAACAGGGAAGGTGGGTCGACCTTAAGGGTCGTGAAGCCGCAGACGGTGAGGGGGGGGTAGGGGTCCGCCGAATTTTAAAGTCAGGCTTTGGAGATGGCACTGAAAATCCAGGCCGAGTAACAGGGCAGCGCAGAGGTGGGGGAGGACGTAGAGCCGTAAGTTGCTGAACTCTACACCCTGAACGGTGAGGGTCGCGATACAGTACTCCCGGATTTCAACGGATGGGATCCAGAGGCCAGGGAGATCTTCTGAGTGACGGGGTCTACCGGGAGGGAGCAGTGCTTCACTGTAGTGGGGTGGATGAAGCTCTCTGTGCTCTCGGAGTCAAAGAGACAGGTCGTCTCGTGCCCATTGATCTTCACCGTCGTTGTCGCAGTCGCGAGGTTGCGGGGCCAGGACTGATCCAGGGTGATAGAGACGAACTGCGGAAGATGCTGGGAGGTCCCGAGCTGGTCAGCGGTGACGGAGGTAGCGGTAGGCGATGAACGGCCAGACAAGCAGGGGTCCTGAGACACCGTCCAAAATGGCGCCGAGGGTGGCGGCGGCACAGGCTACACGTGGCTTGTGAAGGGGAAAATGGCAGCACCCCTGGGTGTAAAAACGCCGATCCTGGAAACAGCGGCGACCGACCGGGCCTGGCAAACAGCAGCGAAGTGTTCTTTCTTCCCACACCCGTTGCAGGTCGCGCTCCGCACCGGGCAGTGCTGCCTGGGGTGTTTGTTTTGTCCACAAAAATAGCACTTGGGCCCCCCAGATTTGGCTGGCTGCCGCGCGGCGCAGGCTTGCGGTGAGCTGGAATTGCAGCTGGTGGGGCCCACGATGCCCATGAGGGTACCACGCGGTCGGGGGCGTAGGACTGGACGTTATGGGAGGCCATTTCTAACGAATTAGCGAGCTGCCTAGTTCCCGCAAGATCGAGCGCACCCCCTTCCAGTAGCCGCTGGCGGATGTACGCAGACTTCATGCCCGTAACGTAAGCATCTCTAATTAAAAGTTCGGTGTGCTGGACTGCTAAAACTACCTGGCAGTCACAGTTCCTACCTAGGATCTGCAGGGCATGCAAGAAATCGTCCAGAGTCTCCCCGGGGAGTTGCTGTCTCGTGGCCAGGAGGTGCCTGGCGTACACTTGATTCACCGGTCGAACGTAATGTCCCTTCAGGAGCGCCATCGCTTCGGAGTAGGTGGGCGCATCCCGGATGAGGGGAAAAATGTCAGGGCTCACCTGTGAATAGAGGACTTGGAGCTTCTGCGCGTCTGAGGGTTCTTCAGCGGCTGCTCGGAGGTAGCCTTCGAAGCAGGCTAGCCCGTGGTCAAAGGTGGACGTGGCATTGGCTGCTTGAGGGCTCAGCTGCAGGTGATCAGGCTTGTTGCGGAGATCCATTGTTTAAAAATCTTGTTCAATAAATTGATGCACCATCAATTACGACAAGACGAGAATGGTGGAACTATCGAGGCTTTATTGAACAAGATGTTGTGCCTCCTGTAGCTGGAACCAGAACGGCTTCAGCACAGAATAGCACACACATTTATACGTCGCCTGCTGGGCGGAGCCAGCAGGCATGGATTTACCATTGTGCCTCTAATATACGGGCAGTGCCGTAATACATGTAATATACCACTAGTGGTGACTACCACAGGACCTTCGACGGCAGCACGGGTGAGTTGACCCCAACCCTGATACCTTTCTGCCCCCACGTGAGCACCCACGCAGCCCCCAAACCCTCGATGTGGTCCCCAACCATCCCTTCACCCCACCTCTCCATTTAGCAGCCCTCCAACCCTTCCTTCACCACCACCTCCCCACCCCTGTGAACCACGCGTGTGACTAATGATGCCCTCTGTGTCTCCACAGAAAAAGCTCTCCTACAATCGCCGGGAAAAGTCCCAAATTGGTGAAGGGGTGTCAGATATAAGAATTCTCACCACCTTTGAGGAACGGGCTCTGGAGGTGAGGGAGTGGCCAAGTACAGAGCGGTCATCAATGCAGGGGTTGGCAGACGCCACAGAGGTGATGATCCATTGGACCCCACCCGGAGGACCTATCACACGTGAGTTGTTATTGCCATACTGACTGACCTATGCCTCCCACAGACCACATGTTCATTCTCCTGCAGGTCCTCCAGCCGACAGCGCCGGCCCATCCCAGGCAGCCCCCTCTCGTGACTCCCAGGAGAACACGATGGATGCCACGATCAACGCATCACAGCTGTCATCCCCACCCTCAACCAGCGCAGATACACACACCTCGGTGGGAAAGTTAGTGGTCAGGCTTCTGGGGCACAATCTGGTGAGCAGCACACAGCTGCTTACGTACATCAGGTGGAGACAGGAACCCTGAGGCGAGACAGCAGTCGGAGGTCTGCTGGATCCCAGGACCCAGCTGGGTCGCACCCTAATGCTGAGGCTCTGGTACAGGGCTACCTGAAGCTGATGGAGATGTTAGGGTGCGGCCGGGACATTCAGAGGGAGATGTCAGCGACACTCAGCAGGTTCATAGATACTTGGAGGAGTCCCAGAGGCTGCGGGTGCAGGAGATGTCATCGGCAATGCATGGCACTGAGGCCAACACTGCGAGGGTGGCGAATGTAGTGGAAAACCTGGAGCACAATGTCGATAGCATGAGTGGAGGTGTTCAAGGCTTGGCGCAGTCGGCGATGGCCATGGCTGAGGGCCTCGGTAGACTGTCCGACTCGCTGGGGGATGTGACCCAGTACCAGGCAGACCTTGATGAGGTTCTGCAGGATATGTCCCACTGTCAGATGGGAATGGCCGAGGTGCTGTGGAGCTTGTCCCAAACGCGGGTGGGCATTGCCGGGGCACTGCAGAACATGTCCCAGTCACTGAGGAGCATCGCCGAGGGCATCGACACTGGTGCAGACATCGGGGAGCCGCCTAGGCTGGCAGAGCCAGATGATGCAGGTGAAGCCGGAGCTCAAACCAGCTGCCCCTTTATCCTGGTGAACCCCAGGGCCCTGTGGGCACTGAGCGGGAGGAGAGGACGCTGGGTGCCAAGCCGTATCTGTCCAATGGAGTGGGGATGTGGCCACCAGCTCCCTCGAGTTCCACCTCTCTGATGAGGCCGCGTCTCGGGGACAGAGCTGTGTATGGGCCGTCAACAAGTGCGCCAAGGTCCCTGACCCCAGAGCCCTCAGAGGACGCCCACCAGGGGCATCCAAGGCCATGGGACGTGGTACGCTGTTGGCTGCCTCCACCATATATGCATCCTGGGAACACACCTAGACATAGCGCTAGAGCTAGGAGAGCAAAGCAGGTTGAGGATCACTGAGGGCACTGGAGGAGGGGGTGGGTAGGGTGTGGGTGAGGGGTGAGTGGGTGGTGGGGCGAGTAGGCAAGCACCTTTGGGAGAGTGAGGAATTGTTGGACACCTGTGACACATTAAAAACCCTTGAGCACAATTAGTATGACAATCTGTCACTTTCTACCACAATGTGGGCTGACCTCCGAACCCTTGGCCCATCTCTCCAGGCATCTGCCCCTCCCCAGACACATAGCATGCAGGTTACGGGTGTGAGCGAGCACTCAGCTGACAGGCAGGGGTCAGACTATGGCATAGATTGAGGTGCTCCAGCGCTCAGCTCTCTGAAGGTTATCGACTGTGACCCACTGACAGTGCCAACTCAGTCCCAGTGACCTGGAGTGATATGACACAGACCCTGGGAGGTTGGGAGATGGGGGTGGGTAAGGTATCGATGACGGACCAGGCCAGGTCCTATGTGAAGCGGACGAGTATGAGGGCCTCCCTGGCCCTCTGGGCTCGCTGAACATCGACACTGCTGCCCGTCCTGCAGCCTCTAGCTGGTCCTCCAATTCCTCCCTCGGATTGTCCGCCAGCCCCTGGAGGTCTGGCACCGCCTCATCATCTGCGTCGCCCTCCTCGGAGGTGGGCATATGTTCATCATCCCCAGCCTCCAGCACGTTGCCCCGCTGCTGTGCCAGGTTGTGGAGGACACAGCAGACCACCAGAAAGCGTGCGGTGTACTGCAGGGCACCACCTGAGCGATCGAGGGATCGGAAATGAATTTCGAGCAGACCGATGCACCGCTAAATCACAGCCCGGGTGGCCACATGGTGCTTGTTGTATCGGGTCATTTATAATCATTTATAGGGAATGAGTTGAACCTCCACACACAGAAAAATCATATTGGATGATTTGGTTTGCAAACTTAACAGTCAATACTTGTGAAAATGAGATGCATGCTTACTGAAGCAGGTCCTGGAAGTGGTGTTGATGTGAGTAGGAGAAATGGAAACATGGTGGGGGGTGATTTTGCACCGTGTTCATTGTGAGCACAAAATCTCATGAGAATCGGAAACCGACGTTCTCGTTGGCGACATATCTTTTCCAATTTTCCACGCCCCTGCCGGTGATGTAACAATTTCATTAAATTGTAATACATTCAAATATAACTAACGAACTTCCCTATCATATATCCACTCTGTCTGTGACACTCATAACTTTGTAGACTTCTATCAGGTCGCCCCGCAACCTCCGTCGTTCCAGTGAGAACAAACCGAGTTTATTCAACCGCTCCTCATAGCTAATGCCCTCCATACCAGGCAACATCCTGGTAAATCTCTTCTGCACCCTCTCTAAAGCCTCCACATCCTTCTGGTTGTGTGACGACCAGAATTGAACACTATACTCCAAGTGTGGCCGAAATAAGGTTCCATACACCTGCAACATGACTTGCCAATTTTTATACTCAATGCCCCAGCCAATGAAGGTAAGCATGCCGTATGCCTTCTTGACTACCTTCTCCACCTGTGTTGCCCCTTTCAGTGACCTGTGGACCTGTACACCTAGATCTTTCTGACTGTCAATACGCTTGAGGGTTCGACCATTCACTGTATATTCCCTACCTGCATTAGACCTTCCAAAATGCATTACCTCACATTTGTCTGGATTAAAATCCATCTGCCATCTCTCCGCCCAAGTCTCCAAATGATCTAAAACCTGCTGTATCCTCTGACAGTCCTCATCGCTATCCGCAATTCCACCAACCTTTGTGTCGTCTGCAAACTTACTAATCATTCCAGTTAGGGGCTTTTCACAGTAACTTCATTTGAAGCCTATTTGTGACAATAAGCGATTTTCATTTTTCCATTTCAGTTACATTTTCCTCCAAATCATTTATATATACTACGAACAGCAAAGGTCCCAGCACTGATCCCTGCGAAACACCACTAGTCACATCCCTCCAATCAGAAAAGCACCCTTCTATTGTTACTCTCTGCCTTCTGTGACCTAGCCAGTTCTGTATCCATCTTGCCAGCTCACCCATGAACCCGTGTGACTTCACCTTTTGTACCAGTCTGCCATGAGGGACCTTGTCAAAGGCCTTCCTGAAGTCCATATAGACAACATTCACTGCCCTACCTGCATCAATCATCTTTGTGACCGCCTCGAAAAACTTTATTGAGTTAGTGAGACATGACCTCCCCTTCACAAAACCATGCTGCCTCTCGCTAATACGTCCATTTGCTTCCAAATGGGAGTAGTTCCTGTCTCGAAGAATTCTCTCCAGTAATTTCCCTACCACTCACGTAAGGCTCACCGGCCTGTCATTCCCTGGATTATCCTTGCTACCTTTCTTCAACAAAGGAACAACATTGGCTATTCTCTAGTCCTCCGGGACATCACCTGAAGACAGTGAGAATCCAAAGATTTCTGTCAAGGCCTCAGCAATTTCCTCCTTCAGTATTCTGGGGTAGATCCCATCAGGCCCTGGGGACTTATCTACCTTAATATTTTTCAAGACGCCCAACATCTCTTTTTGGATCTCAATGTGACCCTACACACCCTTCTCCAGACTCAACATCCACCAATTCCTTCTCTTTGGTGAATACTGATGCAAAGTATTCATTTAGTACCTCGCCCATTTCCTCTGGCTCCACACATAGATTCCCTCGCCTGTCCTTCAGTGGGCCAACCCTTTCCTTGGCTACCCTCTTGCTTTTTATGTACGTGTAAAAAGCCTTGGGATTTTCCTTAAGCCTATTTGCCAATGACTTTTCGTGACCCCTTTTAGCCCTCCTGACTCCTTGCTTAAGTTCCTTCCTTCTTTCCTTATATTCCACACAGGCTTCGTCTATTCCCAGCCTTCTAGCCCTGACAAATGCCTCCTTTTTCTTTTTGACGAGGCCTACAATATCTCTCGCTATCCAAGGTTCCCGAAATTTGCCGTATTTATCCTTCTTCCGCACAGGAACATGCCGGTGCTGAATTCCTTAAAACTACTAAAATTTAAAATAAAATAATTTTCTCCTTCTTTATGTCTTTTTTCTCTCCTAATCCAATCCTTCACTCCCTTTACTTCTCTGTTCTTTACCTGTTCTCTGTCTTTACCTGTTTTGACATTGAATTCATCCACTATAATTTGCATTTCCTTCTCAGTTCTTGTGCTGTTGTTTTCGCATTCCCTTGATCGAATTGGTTAAGGTCTGACTGTCTGGCTTGCCTCACTTATCAGCTCACACTTTCAATAATCTGCCACGCAAATAAAAAAACTAGAAAAACCTAACAATGACAGATGCTTTGAGTGAACCCAGGTACGTGTCTGCACGGTACTACAAAAATAAAATATTGAAGACTTTGGAAAGCTGAAATAAAAAACAGAAGATGCTGGAAATACGCTGCAGGCATTTTCTATTTTTATTCTAGTCTACACATCGTTTTCTCATGCCCAGAAGTTCATTCTCACAGTGCACGTGTGAAAAATGTTAAATTAAATTGACCTTTACAAGCACAGGTTTCACATGTGCCCATTGCGACTGCCGTTGACGGAACTGTGCTTTCGTCAGGGACCCAATATATCCAGATCAGATTCTTTTATCCGGAAGATGAAACAGTCTGCTTTGTATATTTTCACATGCTTTTCTACCCTTGAAGATTGGCTGGAGCATTGGAAGGATTTATAGGCTGAATAACAACTTGCTGAACAGCGTCATGAGCACCCCCTCCATATACATTTAGCTAATGGAATGGGACTTAACTGAACCACAAGACCTCCATAAAGTCAGGAATTAAGTTCTATAAAAATAGCATTCGTAAAGATGGTTCTTACAAACAAATACTTGTTGGGAAGGATATAAGGAAAGTGGAGTTTCGTCAAAGCAAAGTTGCCATAGTCCCCGATGAGCATAGGCTGCGTTGCCCTTTGAGGAGGAGAGCTGTCTGGTGGTGATTTAACTTGAGGATCACCACACCTCAGACACAAGGTTGGGAAGGTGGGGCCTTTATGAATAACTTCAGCCAATACGGGAATTGATCCCACACTGCTGGCCTCATTCTACATCACAAACCAGCTGTACAGCCAACTGAGCTAAATCGGCCCCCAAAGGGGAGTTTTCTCAACTCCCTCCCCGGAGGCAGTGCATTGTGGTATTGTCACTGGACTAGTAATTCAGAGATCCAGGGTAATGCTCTGGGGTCCCGGGTTTGAATCGCACCATGGCAGATGGTGAAATTTGAATTCAATAAAAAACTGGAATTAAAGGTCTAATAATGACCACTGAAACCATTGTCGATTGTTGTAAAAACCCATCTGGTTCACTCTTGTCCTTCAGGGAAGGAAATTTGTCGTCCTTACCTGGTGTGGCCTACATGTGACTCCAGACCCACAGTGCAATGTTGATAACTGCCCCCCATTGAAATGGCCAAACCAAGTCACTCAGTCCAAGGCAATTAGGGTTAGTGGTGTCCCTCAGGGATCAGTGTTGGGCCCACAACTGTTCACAATTTACACAGATGATTTGGAGTTGGGGACCAAGGGCAATGTGTCCAGGTTTGCAGACGACACTAAGGTAAGTGGTAAAGCAAAAAGTGCAGAGGATACTGGAAGTCTGCATAGGGATTTGGATAGGCTAAGTGAATGGGCTAGGGTCTGGCAGATGGAATACAATGTTGACAAATGTGAGATTATCCATTTTGGTAGGAATAACAGCAAAAGGGATTATTATTTAAATGATAAAATATTAAAACATGCTGCTGTGCAGCGAGACCTGGGTGTGCTAGTGCATGAGTCGCAAAAAGTTGGTTTACAGGTGCAACAGGTGATTAAGAAGGCAAATGGAATTTTGTCCTTCATTGCTAGAGGGATGGAGTTTAAGACTAGGGAGGTTATGCTGCAATTGTATACAGTGTTAGTGAGGCCACACCTGGAGTATTGTGTTCAGTTTTGGTCTCCTTACTTGAGAAAGGACGTACTGGCACTGGAGGGTGTGCAGAGGAGATTCACTAGGTTAATCCCAGAGCGGAATGGGTTGGATTACGAGGAGAGGTTGAGTAGACTGGGACTGTACTCGTTGGAATTTAGAAGGACGAGGGGGGATCTTATAGAAACATATAAGATTATGAAGGGAATAGATAGGATAGATGCGGGCAGGTTGTTTCCACTGGCGGGTGAAAGCAGAACTAGGGGGCATAGCCTCAAAATAAGGGGAAGTAGATTTAGGACTGAGTTTAGGAGGAACTTCTTCACCCAAAGGGTTGTGAATCTATGGAATTCCTTGCCCAGTGAAGCAGTAGAGGCTCCTTCATTAAATGTTTTTAAGATAAAGATAGATAGTTTTTTTGAAGACTAAAGGGATTAGGGGTTATGGTGTTCGGGCCGGAAAGTGGAGCTGAGTCCACAAAAGATCAGTCATGATCCCATTGAATGGCGGAGCAGGCTCGAGGGGCCAGATGGCCTACTCCTGCTCCTAGTTCTTATGTTCTTATGTTCTAATTAGGGATGGGCAACAAATGCTGGCCCAGCCAACGATGCCCACATCCCAAGAACGAACAAAAGAAAAGATCCCCTTAAATGTCAGGGCCATATTCTCAAGATCAAAGATTGTTTTCATTATTGCATCAATCTTTTGGACCTGGATAACAAATTACCGCTGTTTAATTATAAAAGTAAAATACTGTTGGTGCCGGAAACCTGAAATCAAAGCAGAAAAAAAGGCTGGAGATTGAAAAAGGCTAAAGTGGCAGCAAGGCGGGGCACACCCAGCCCAGTTGGATTTAACAGCAGGATCTTATTATCATGTTTTCTTCAATTTCCCTGCCAGTAACCAAGCCAGCTGCTGTGCACAAAATCCAACAGCTGGAGGCTGCAGTCAGCTTTCTTTGGGAACAGTCCCTGGCACTCATCAGCGAGTACACTGCAGGGAGTACACAGCGGGGAGTACACATTGGGGAGTACAAAGCGGGGAGTACCCGGAGGAGAGTAGGCGGTGGGGTGCACACAACGGGGAGTACTCAATGGGGAGCACACAGCGGGCAGTACGCAGCGGGGAGTATAAAGCGGGGAGTACACAGCGGGGAGTATGCAGCAGAGAGTACACAGCGGGCAGTACACAACGGGGAGCACACAGTAGGAGCACACAGTGGAGAGCACTTAGAATGAGCAATTAGAGGCAGGGAGACCAGTGAAGGGGGCGGGCTGGGGAGTTGCAGAAACCATGATAGGGAACGTCTCTGAATAGATGGGGGTGACCAAATGACAAAACATGGCAAAAGGGAAAATGGTGTAAAGTAAAATGAGAAGGTAGTAAAGAAATAATACAGGATCCTGAAATTCTACAGGGATACACCTGATTTCTCAATGCAACATGAGGCTCCGACCAGAATCCCCCAGAAGCCAGCAAAAAACAATCTTTTCACTGCTTGAGGCATTTGTGTGCAGTTTCAATTGATTCCTTGCTGAAGTTATGGCTGAAGACCATGGTGAAATTCAGAAAAATATTTTCTGTTGTGGTACAGATTCTAACACTCAAAAGTGACAAAGCCTCAATGTGTTCATCCTCCCAATCCAGACACCCATGTGGGGGTTTCCTCCTCTTCAGTCTGCTTCTCTGGACACAATGCAAACCCTACCTATTTCCCAGTATTAGGAATCATTTGTACAGTAAGATTCCGGCAAGAGGCACCACCACCAGGAGGGAGCCCTTCAGTACCAGTGTATAAAATGTTTCAACTATAAAGAGGGCAGTCTTCTTCCGTGTGTATCCAGTCAGAGGTCATAATTGAACTGATCCCAAGATGTCTGCATTCAGAGGCAGAGTGCTTCATGGCAAAGTCACATGACTATGGCAAGTCAGTACAGGATTACATTTCCAAAACCCAAACATCGCCTATTTCGTATTTAAAAAATACAAACATCCCCTTTCTCCCAGTGAAGAAAGACATATTTGCAAGCACGATTCTGTGTGACTATGAATTGCCCCAGTTACCCACTGTGTAACCACTGTTCTCATGGATTAACAACTGTTTGGTCTACGAGTTAATCTTGGCACATACATTGCACACATAGAGCAGAATTTTCCCAAGCCCCTGCTGACAAGTTAAATGGCGGGCAGCGAAGGGGGTTTCCGCAGGAAGCCCAAAATTTACGCAGGAGTGAATTTACAATGGGCTCCTCCGCTGGTGCCCAACACGGCAGACTGCAAAACCAACTGGAGGCCAGTATGAAACTCATTTGCATCCCGTCAATGGGATGAGGATGAAGGCCTGCACACCCATGTCTGATTCTCCGTGGAGCCAGCGGGAAAACACGCCAGTATGAAACACATGTGGAACAACGCGGCGGGCAGATATTAGAGCTCACTGAACAATGCTTGGGACTGCCTCTGGAGTTCAGGACAGAGGTTTCCCATGACCATGGGCCCTGGAACACCACAGCAGTGGGCAGGGGAGCAACTGCAGGTAGATCTTCTGTAGCCATTTAAAATGGCCACCAGCAAAGGACTATGGGAATTATGGTAAATTTGGGACACAGGCAGGTACACAGCCTCTGTGTATTGTGCAAAGAAACCAGACCTGGTAACGAACCCCCAGTTCATTAAAGATTGATCACCATTTTCCTCAAGATAATAGCATTCGCATTAAGGACCATCAATGCTAGCAGACTAACTGGCGCCACCCCCTCTTATTTGGAAAGGCCTACATGCCTGGGACAATGATAGCTAGGACCCACCCAGCCATCGAGGCATCCGCCCCCTAATTGGCTAAGATCGATGAAGGTGATCGAAACTCTATCAGTCCATTGGACCTGGAGTAAGGACCGCCCAAAAGGGTGCGAAAGAGACAAAGGATAAAAAGCCCTGCGCACTGGGGATCGGCCTCTTTAGGGACTGGCCTGTGCACGACCAACTGTAGCAGGACAACCAAGTTCAAGGACCCGCGTCCATTCCTGAAGGACGAGTCCAACTGAGACGAACCCAACAACGTCCAACCGACCACGTGGACCCGGATAAAGGCCTTATCTCGCACAGTGCCGGTCACTCGAAGTTAAGTAAAGGTCATCTTAGTTGTTAGGTGTAGTTTAGTATGGAGCCGCGTGTATTATTGCATAAAGATACTGTGTTTTTGAGCTAACATACTGGTTGTGTGGTCATTTGGTCAATATAAGAAACAGCTTGTGGTTCACCTAAAGGGTAAAGACAAAAGCAACACTTCCTACCATATTTGGTATCCTGGAGGGAGTCTATCTGCATTTTCAGGAGGCCCACCTTCTTTCTTCAATAGTAGATCGGTGATGTTGGGCGTCTTTTCAATATGACGCTCGGTTAGATGTAAAGGGATATGATATAGTTAGGATTACGAAGGTATGGCTCCAAGGTGACCAAGGATGGGAACTAAACATTGAGGGCAATTCAGTTTTTAGGAAGGACAGACTGGAAGGAAAAGGTGGTGGAGTTGCATTGTTGATTAAAGAAGATATTGATACAATATTGAGGAAATATATTAGCACAGATGATGTGGAATCTGTATGGGTCGTGTTAAGAAACATCAAGGGGCAAAAAAACATTCGTAGGAGTGATATACAGACCAGCAAACTGCAGTGGTAATGTTGGGAATAGGATTATTCAGGAAATCAGAGATGCATGTGATAAAGGAACATGTGTGATAATGGGTGACTTTAATCTGCATACAGATTGGGTGACTCAAATTAGTCACAGTACAATAGAGAAAGAATTTCTGGAGTGTATGTGGGATGGTTTTCTGGACCAGTATGTTGAGGAACCAACAAGGGAACAGGCCATCCTGGATTGGGTGTTGTGCAATGAGAAAGGATTATTTGGCTATCTAGTTGTGAGAGAACCCTTGGGGATTAGTGATCATAATATGGTAGATTCCTTATCAAGGTGAATAGTGAGGTAATTGATTCTGAGATCAAGGTCCTGAATGTCAATAAAGGTAACTATGCATGAGGCATGAGCTGGCTATGACAAACTGGGAAACATTACTGAAAGGAAGGACAGTGGGCAGGCAATGATAGGCATTCAAGGAAAGAATAAGTGAACTCCAAAAGTTGTTTATTCCTATTTGGCGCAAGAGTAGAAAGGGAACTGTGGCCAAACATGGGGCGGGATTCTCGAAATGGAGGCAAAGTGTTTGCCCCGTCGTGAACGCCGTCGAGGTTCACGATGGCGCGAAACGGCCCCTATCCCGACCGATTCAGGGCCCGATAATGGGCTAGGAGCGGCGGCGCGTCATTTACACACGCCAGGCCTTGGCGCCGCGTAAAGGCGGCGCCGCATACATGACGTGGCTGGCGCCGCATAACTGCCGTCACCCGCGTATGCGCGGGTTGGCCGGTGCCAACCAGCGCATGCGTGATTGCCGTCCTCTCCGAGTCCGCCCCGCAAGAAGATGTCTGACGGATCTTGCGGGGCTGCGGAAGAAAGGAGGTCCTCCTTCAGAGAGGCCGGCCCGACGATCGGTGGGCACCGATCGCGGGCCAGACCCCATTTGAGGCCCTGGTGCAGGATCCCCCCTCGCCCCCCCCTGCAGACCGCCCCCCCAGCGTTCTTGCGCTGTTCCCGCTGGCAGCGACCAGGTGTGGACAGCGCCAGGGGGAACCCGCCGTTTTGGGCAGGCCGCTCGGCCCATCCGGGCCGGAGAATCGCGGGGGTACCGGTGAATCGCCATTTTGGCTGTCTCGGGCGATTCACTATACCGCGCCGCACAAAACGCGATTGTGCCGGTCTGGCCGCTTCCGTGAATCACGGAAGGGCGTCGGACTGGCGTCGCGGGAAAATCTGGCGACCCAGGCGATTCTCCCAACCGGCGCGGGAGCGGAGAATCGCGCCCATGGTTTACAAGGAAAATTAGATATAGTATTAGATTTAAAAAAGAGGCATACAAAACAGCAAGAAAAAACAATAGACTTGAGGATTGGGAACAGTTTAAAATTCAGACCAAGGGATTGATTAAGAAGGAGAAAATACGCGGAGGTTTCAAAAGAGTTCCCCAGGTTGCAGAGGTACACCCTACTGGAATGACAGCTGCTTCCGGATGTGGAAGGGGAAGGCAGGATTGGAGCTAGGAGCGGAGATGAACTGGGGAGTATGGAGTGAGTTGCTGCAAAGGGTGCGCAAGGATGAGTCTGACACAGTTCAAGGTGGTACACAGGATGCGGGCAAGAATGAGTGGGTTCTTTCAGGGGTGGCAGACGAGTGGGTGGGGGGCCAGCGAATCAGGCACATATGTTCTGGGGCTGCGAAAAGTTGGTGAGATTCTGGGGAGGAGTGTTTGCGGTGCTAGCAAGGATAGTGGTGGGGGGGGGGGGGGTGAGCAGGACCCATTGGTGGCGATATTTGGGGTGCCGGAGAAGCTGGAGTTGGGTGGAGGGGAGGAAGGCCGATATTGTGGCCTTTGCTTCTCTGATCGGCAGGCGATGAATTTTACTGGAGGGGCGGTCAGCAATGCCACCTGGGGTAGCGGCCTGGCTGGGTGACCTGTATGACTTTCCTCAGCAGAAAAGATTAAATATGAGTTAAGGGGTCCAGCGGAGGGTTTCGTGGGGGATGTTCGTGACCGTGTTTGAGGAGTTGTTCAGCGTGCGGGGGCACACGTTTTAGTGAGGAGCTGAAGGAAATCAGTGTTAGTAAAGAAATGGTTTGGGGGACATTACTAGATTGAAGGCAGACATATCTCCAGGGCCTGATAATCTTTATCCCAGGGTGCTCTGGTTTCCTCTCAGTCCAAAGATGTGCAGATTAGGTGGACTGGCCATGCTAAATTGCCTTTAGTGTCCAAAAAGGTGAGGTGGGGTTACGGGGATAGGCTTGAGGTGTGGGCTTGGGCAGCCTGCTCTTTCCAAGGGCTGGTGCCCTTCTGCACTGTAAATTCTATTTTAAAAAAGTACCCTAGAAGTAGTGGATCCATTGGTGGTCATTTTCCAAAATTCTTTGGACTCTGGAATGGTTTCTACAGATTGGAAGGTAGCGAATGTAATCCCGCTACTCAAAAAGGAGGTAGAGAGAAAATGTAATTCTAGACCAGTGAGCCCAACATAGTTAGTCAAAGTTGCTAGAGTCCATTATCAAGGATATCACAGCACAGCATTTGGAAAGCAGTGGTGTAATCAGACAAAGTCAGCATGGATTTACAAAAGGAAAACCATGCTTTACAAATCTACTAGAATTCTTTGAAAATGTAACTAGTAGAGTTGACCAGGGAAAACCGGTGGATGTGTTTATTTAGACTGTCAGGAGGCTTTTGACAAGGTTTCACATAGCAGATTAATATGTAAAGTTAAAATGCTTGGGATTACGGATAGTGTCTTGAGATGGATAGAAAGCTGGTTAGCAGACAGAAAGCAGAAAGTTGGAATAAATGGGTCTTTTTTTGATTGGCAGGCAGTGACTAGTGGGGTACCACAAGGATCTGTGTTAGGACCCCAACTGTTCACATTATATATTAATAATTTGGACGAGGGAACTAAATATATTATCTCCAAATTTGTAGATGATACAAAGTTGGGTGGGAGGGTGAGCTGTGAGGAGGATGCAGAGATGCTTCAACGCGATTTAGACAGGCTGAGTGAGTGGGCACATGCATGGCAGATGCAGTATAATGTGGATAAATATGAGGTTTTCCGCTTCAGTAGCAAAAATAGGAAGGCAGATTATTATTTGAATGGGTACAAATTGAGAGAGGTGGATACTCAGCGAGAACTTGGTGTCCTCGTGCATCAGTCACCGAAAGTAAGTGCGCAGGTACAGCAGGCAGTAAAGAAGGCAAATGGTATGTTGGCATTTATAGTGAGAGGATTTGAGTACAGGAGTAGAGATGTTTTACTGCAATTTTATAGGGCATTGTGAGGCCACACCTGGAATATTGTGCGCAGTTTTTGTGTCATTATCTGAGTAAGGATGTTCTTGCTATGGAGGGAGAGCAGCGAAGGTTTACCTGATTCCTGGGCTGGCGGGACAGTCATATGAAGAGAAAATAAATCGGTTCGGATTATTTTCATTGGAGTTTAGAAGAGTGAGAGGGGATTTCATAGAAACTTACAAAATTCTAACAGGATTAGACAGGGTAGATTCAGAAAGAATATTCCCAACGGTGTGGAGTCCATAACTAGGAGTCATAGTCTGAGGATAAGGGGTAAACCTTTTAGGACTGAGATGAGAAGAAATTTCTTCACCCAGAGAATGGTGATTCTGTGGAATTCACTACCACAAAAAGGAGTAGAGGCCAAAATGTGGATTTTCAAGAAGGAATTAGATATAGCTCTTGTGGCTAAAGGGATCAAGGGATATTGGGGAAAGGCGGGATCAGGGTACTGAACTTAATGATCAGCCATGATCATAATGAAAGGCAGAGCAGGTGAGAAGGGCCGAATGGCCTCCTCCTGCTTCTATTTTCTATGTTTCTTAAATTCCAATCGCCATCAGGCTGCTTCTGCTACAGAATGTGGGTGCATAAACCCGGCAGAAGATTTGGCTGGGATTCTCAGACACGGCGCCGTGTCGGAGAATCCCCGGGGGGGGGGGGGGCCGAGAATTGCTCCCTGCTGCCCCGACGCCGGCCTCCCCATTCTCCAGTGCAGTTTTTTGGGCAGCGGCGGGATGACTGCTGCGCCGGTTGGGGGCCGTTGACAGTGGCTCCCCCAGCGATTCTCCTCGCCCCGATGGGCCGAGGAGTTTGTCCGAGTCCCGCCGGCGTGGATTACTCACCTCCCACACGGCAGGACCTGACAGGTGAGTGTGCGGGGGCCGTTCTGGAGGAGGGGCGGGCGGGGGGATTCGACCCCGGGGGGGGGCCCCACAGTGGCCAGGCCCTCGATCGGTGCCTAATGACCAGCGTGCGGGCTGGTTCCGTGGGGGCCTACTTTACTCCGCGCCGGGCCCCTAAAGGGCTCCGCATATTGCCCGGGGGCAGTCGCGGAGAAGGGAACCCCCGCGCATGCGCAAAAATACGGCGGCTGTTCCGCGCATGCGCGGACTCGCGTGGGCCGTTTCCTGCCGGCTGGAGCAGCGGGGAGGATTCCGGCAGCAACGTAGCCCCCTAGAAAGGTGAGAATTTCTCACTTTCGGGGGCCGTTGATGCTGGAGTCGTAGGCGCCGGTCTTCCCGCCGGTGTGGGGACATAGCCCCATTTTTAGAGAATCCCATCCTCCATGTTCAGGCCCCCAACACGAGACTTAGCCCCAGATGGGAGGATTCTGCCCAGAGTCTTTAGTTCGTTCAGGTCCCTTAATGGAACACCTGTGTGTTGGCATTAGCTGTTTTTCCAAGTCATGTTCTTTGTCCAGAGAGCATTGATCCTGTGGCCCTTGTTGCCTTGGTTACTGTTTTTGTTCCATTGTGGTCGCTGGGGACTTGTGGCCCTCTGGGATTGACGGTAGTTCTGTACTCAGTACAGTTGGTGAGATCCCTTCTGCCCCTTTTGCTACAAAGGATCAGCTTCACTAATTGAGTGTACATGCCTGCGGCTGCGGCGGTATATCTGTCTGAGTGTGTTCAATACCCGCTATGACTTCTCAACTGTAGTATTGTGGGTCACTCTTTTCCCCTGGTGTTGTCCCTGAAATTTGTTTGGTCAGATCTCGCACAGCTTGATTCACCAAAGACTTGATTTATCGTGCTTTTGCAAAGTTATAGGGTGGGATTTACCCATCAACCCGCCACCTGTTTTCCGGCAGCGGAGGCAGCCCGCCAGTGGGATTTTCTGAACCCGCCCTTATCAACGTGATTTCCCTCGCCATTGGGAAGTCCATGTGCTGCCCTGACACCGGAATATCCCGTCGGCATGAACAGCCGGTAAATCCCACCCAGACTCAGCTGGAATCTTGCCCCTCCACCCTTCCAGTTCAGCTCTGGTGTGAACATTCTCCTGTGGAACATTTACCGTCGGCTCGTGCATTTCATTGCACAGGGATGATCGGCAATCACTTTGTGGTTTACCTGAATATTGTCTTCCTCTCTCTGGAGTTTTTTTTGTTTCCCTCTCTCTGGGGTCTTTTATTGTCCACGTTCAGGGTTACCAGTCCAAGCTTTAGACTTGCTCCATCTGAGATGAGTGGCCATTGTGTCCCATCTATGATCTGGAACCTGAGATCTTCCTTCTTGTCATTCAAAAAACTCCTTCATTGGAATTACTCAAGGTTACAGAGTTTGTTTTGGGCGGAGTACATGGGTGCTTCTCTCCAAGGATGTTTCCTTTGGATGTTTTGGTGATTTTTGGATTCCTCTGGTGGCTGGAACCTCTGTTTGGTTCCCCCGTCGCCAGCTTTCACGTGGTGACAATTTCAATTATTTATTATTTCTTTGAGGGCCTACAAATGTTGTTTGTCTACCTCATCCCGTTTTTCTGTGGTGGACTCATGATCGAGTCCGCAGGCCTTGGAGGTCCAACCAAAACGGAAAACTTTATTTAGAACCGTGTTTTTCAAACATTTTCACGGGATCCACTTTTACCAACCGGCTGACGTTTGGGACCCATACCGACCTTCGTGACCCACGCCGACTGACCTGTGCGACACACCATTATTGCTCACCTTTAATGTCATAGGTGAGCCTGCTTGGTCCTCACGATCTCACTTTCTTTGTCACACAATGTTACATTTCTGCTAATGTCTTCAGCTCACAATTTAAGTTTTCACTGCATCCTTTGAAAAAAAAACAAGAGGTTTGTCCTTGAACTCGTCATGCTTAGTCTTCAACTGCCTTTGAAGTTGAAGGGTTTAAACTTTCAGTTGCCAGTACTTCCCTGCATACGACACATAGAGGGTGGGATGTTCCGTCCCGCTGGCAAAACAGAGCATCCTGCCAGCAGAGAATCCCGCCCATGGACTTTGCATCCTGATTTGCATTGAATAATTAACAAAGGCATACCTCAAGAAATCACCTTTTTCCTGCTTTGTTCCCGATTTTCTGTTTCTTCCTAATTATTTGTTCACCAGAGGCCCTGGAGCTCTGGATACAGCTCACACCAGCACTGCTTTGTCCTGATGTGGACTCTCCTGAGAAGCTCTCTCCAGCAGATTCAATTGTGAGATCCTGGCCTGTTTGTTTCTCCAGCCCTCTCTTTCGTTATTACAAAATGACCCATCTTCAGTTATTCACACAGTTCAATTGCTTGCTTGCTGGCAAAATGGAGGAATCACTCCTCCGTGATTTCCCACCGAGAGCACATGACGTCAGTATACAGAGCCCTTGACCTGCTCTCTGCCGCCGCTTCTGGTGGGAAGACTCCATTGACTTAAAAAAAATCTGGTCCTGGAACAGCGCGCCTACGTCAGGAGGAGGCGGACTGGCCCGCTGAGCTCTGGGCCTGCACACTGCTAGATCTGGCTGAGGGGGGTGCATAAGCGCAGGGCAGCTGGCATTTTTGAAAGCAGGTCGCGGATGGCATTTTAAAGAGTCAGTCACGGACGTAGGGCACTTCTTTCTGCGATCGGCAATGGCACAACCGATTGGTCCGCGACCCCCCCAACACCCGCTCCCAACCCTACCCGCTCCAGACCCACCCGTGGGTCGCAATCCTGAGTTTGAAAATGACTGATTTAGAAGATATTAACACTGGAGGTTGTGACATTAGACTGCCTGTTTGCCTGCGCAAATGGCTGATGAGGTAGGGCGAGATCATACAGCCTCGTCGCACCCGAAACGGTGACGTGTCGAAGCCACTAAATCTCCTGAGGTTTAATATGCTCGGGTTGCCTTGCGAGATCTAATGAGATCTCGTGAGACATCATGATCTGCATCTTGCCCTCACTGGGTGGGATGCAGATTTGCATATTTAAATGACCAGTTAGCTTCACTTAAACCTGTCTGCGCTGGAGTATCCCAAGGCTCGGGATCAAACGCCCGTGTCTGGGAGACCTTGCTGGGACGCCATTTAGTAGTGGTTTCCACAAACGTTTACCAGGCGTAACGGCACTTGGGGGGGTCTCCCAGGTGATTGGCGGTCCCCAGGTGGATGGGTTTTGGGCAAAGTAGTACTTTGGCACCACTGTTTTTGCACTGCCAGGATGTCATGGGTACTGCATGGTGCCAGGCTGACAGTGCCAAGGTGCTCCAGTGCCAGGTTGCCTGTGCCAGGGATCTGACCTGGGGATACCCTGCCCTTATGAGGTAGGGTGAGGCGGGGCTCGAGGACGCCCTCACAGATAGGTTGAGGTTTTGGGGAGGGCAAGGGGAGTCAAGAGATCAGGTCCCCATTTCAAAGTGTGTGCCTCGATCTCCAGGAAATGAAGGTAAGTGCGGCCTCGTCGGGCCTTTCCTCGGAGAGGCCTGAAAACAAGTCTAATTTAATAGCGGGGAGTTCTGGGGGCTGCTGGTGCTCGGAAACACCATGCTAAGTGCACCCAAACCGTGACTCTTATTTTTCCTGTTAAATCCCGCCTGTAATCTCTGATGATGTCACACAATCATTGTCTTAAAGTTCTCTTATTCAGCTACAAGGCTGCTTGTGAGGTAACACTAAAAACATTATGAATACACAACACCCCCAATTACCCCAATACCTGCACGTTAAATTCTCAGTGGCCTCTGCTTACACAATGACCACTCGACCACGGCTGAAAGCTGGCACGCCATGGAGCAATCCAATTTTGCAGGCTCTGATCCTGCCTCCACACAGCTATGAAAATTCACCCCACCGATCACAGGAGATTACACCCTATTCACTCATCAGCCTAGTGTTGTTTGGTTAGTTGTTGATTTTTCTGATGACCTTTCCTCATCTCACTGTTCAAAGTGGATAAATAGCGTGATTTATGCTGAAAATCCTCTAGCAAACCAACTTCATTTATTTTATAGGAACTATTATTTCTAGTACTGACCTGCACAATTTACGTGGGTCACACACCATTTGCTGCATGCTCTTCAATCCCGACAAATTATGACGCATGAGGATCTGTCTGTAATGAAATACCAGATAAATTGCCATAATATTGCCAGCACTGTAACATTGAGTAGGAACATTCACAAATCAGTTACAGTTCTGAGACAAAAGGAGCAAAATGCCACAAATGTTCCAAGTTTAATAAATATTAAAAATAAAGGTTCTAACTCTTATATACAAATAATGTACAAAAGAGAGCTGCTGTAAAAATTGCAAGTGTAATTGGTGTAGGTGATGTTATCCATACATACAGGAATAAGGCCAGTCAGTAGAGCTACTACTTCATGAAGGAAAATAACATATGCCATGAAGTAAGATTAAAGCTTTGGATCACGACTCATAAACCACTTTTACATTTCAAATTAGAATGTCAGCATTCGATATGCAATAAAATAACTGTTTGAATAAAGTGATGCACAAATTCTGTCACACCCCTTCACAATTGGGAATAACAAACCCAAGCCGAGGGTTAAAGAAAAATATCCCAAAACATGCAATCTATAAACTAGTCAGAATGAGTGTTTTGCTAAACTGTTAGCACCGCTTTATTAGACCAATGAATTTGAGCGAGTGAATGATGAGGGATTGCTTTCAGTGTTAGATGGTATCTGTAATTTGGCATTGAATTGCCAGGAATTTTTGTTATGATGAGGTATTCTGAAATTCATGTCGGTTTGAAACTGCAGAAAATCACTTCAGACTACGTCTGGCACATGTCTACCATGGCTGTAAATGCACAAATCAATCAGTATCCGAAAGACAGAAACAGGTTTATGTTTCAAGCAGGACTCATGTCCTGGCGTATCCAAATCACTGGTCCACATTTTCTGAGGTCCCTGGCCACCACAACCTTATCATAAAATCTCTGACCAGGCGCATAGGATTTCCCAATGGCAGCAGGCAATGTTCCTGGGAAGTTTGGGTCATCAGCTTAGCTTTCTCTTTTCAGATGTTGACTGACCTGTGGTCACTATTTTTATTTCAGCTATTGCATTTATTTTTGCAAGAATTATAGTTAAATGTAGTCCCAAAAGACCATAATTCCATAGACCTACAAGTAACATTGTCATTCATATAATTATGTTTAGCACAGGAATGAGGAGTCTTTACATGATTTTTTTCTTCTTTATACTATAATTACTATTTTTGGATGAAATCTGTTGCCCTGAACTCACGTGAAGGGGAAACATCATTAAGATGACTAGGACAAATGACTATAACATTATGTACGACTAACTTGGTGACCTAAATGCACGAGAAAATTATTCTTGAGAACAGCCATGAGAAGCATTCACTGTAATTCATAAAAGATGCCAAAAGAATACTGTAATGAGATTAGACACGTTAAACACTAATGTTTAGGTTCCTTTCAAAAGGTTAAAATAACATAAGCGGTTACCTTGTCAAGCCAAATGTGATGGCAGAAAGTGTAAATCTGCCAGTGAAGATGTTTCTGGGCAGTTTCAAATTTGAAGTTTTAACATTATACATAAACACATTAATTAGGACAATCACAATGGGTATACCTTCCAGACACCATCTTTCACATTAGATGCTATAGGTTGCTACATGAATTCCTTTAGTCCCTTAAAGATCATAGGAATAGTCTTTGGAATCAAAATCAATAGGTTTGTAATAATGTTATTTTGTAGAAAATAGTGCAAATTAATTATTTTGTGGTTCTATCCATGTGTAAACGTAAGAAATACTTTTTTGTAGATTTTACTTGATCTACAACTTCTTCTGAGGAATGTCTCGAGGAAACCAGCACCATAAATTTCAAAAATTAAGAAACTCTAAGAATACAGCATCTAAAGCAAAACCTGCATAACATGCTGGTAATGTTTTTCTGTATACAACACCACAAATAACCTTTTTTTCTTTACATAATCTCACAGTCAGGAGCTGAACGAGAACCTGAGGAGACTATGTCCCTGTTAGGTACAATATGGTCCTAAGAGGAATGAATCTTATGTGCCACCAATACAGTACATTGGTATAATTGGAATGTTCAGCACCATTCTTCCAGGCAATTTACTGCAATTTATAAAGAAGTAATGTTGGTGAAAATACTATGTTAAGTGCATTATAGTGCAGCATTATGCCACAAAGAGGAAGCCAGCAGAGGGAATCCTTGGCTGGTAAAACCAGACCACTCACTATTAAGATGCGTGTCTGTGTCTGTGTGCGTCTGAGTGAAGCCTGGCAAAGCTGTGAGACAAATGCTTCATGCTGACTTTTTATAAGGTAGATTACTAAAGTTAACTGTGTTAACACCGCTAAAATAAATTCTGCCGCTCATTTCCCGTTCCGTTTCTGTCATATCGTGAGTGAAGCACTCTATAACATTTTTCTTTGGTTCTCCGTTGACAGATGATCCATACTCATATCTCTGCATGAGGTAAACGGTTGTCCTTTACAGGTGAAACTTTTTTGTCCAAAGAATTGTTCAGCATTTCTTTTCTCTTCTGGTCGAGCAGAAACTGGAGTCTGTGGTTACTTACTATATTTGGCCGTCTTGGAGTTATAATTTCATGTTGTGGTTTTTTACTGTTACCATTTTCTGTCTTGTGCATCTGCCCAACTGCATTTTTCTCGGCGCTGTCTTTTGTTCCATTCACTTGGTGAGAGGTAACAACCCTTGGCTTCTTTGTGGTCTCCGGTAGTGTAGTTGGTTTAACATGCTTCAAGGATTCAGAGTTATTGGTCTTGTTTGCAAACTGTTGAGACAGTGAATTGCAGTACTTGCAACAGAGCTTGTAGTAGCCAGGAATAGAGCAATACCGGGCAAGTACTTCCATACGGCAGAAGATTGACTTGTCCCCATGACAAATTGCTTCTGCGAAGATATTAAGGTGAAAAGAAAATTAGACTGATGAAGAATATAATGTCATCATTTAACAGGGGTTTTTTTTTGCAGCTGATTCGTGCAACAGCTACTCGTTGATATAGTTGGTTGATTGAATTTTTAAAGAGTTATGTATTTTAATAGTCAGATAAATGAGTTACATTAAAAAATAAAGTGAATGAAATGCTTTACTGGCTATCCCTATTATTAATGTTTAAACGCTAGTTAAGGTTTTGCAATCAGATATCTGAGCTGGCTTGTTGGTTGTGCTTGCATTTTACCAAATAAATAGTTTTATCATTTACAATTTGCAAAATACATTGTTTTTGAAACACTGAATTCACTTGAGACTTGATCTTCACTCAAGATAAAGTGGAACTTGCTGCACCCCTTGCTTACAGCTTCTTAAACTGTTTCAGTCAGTTGAATGAATTTTTTTCTCTCGCTTTTTATACCCATTCTTCCTAGTTTGTACAAAGTGAAATTGCAGTCTTTATTCTCAAATATTTTGTTTCCTCAGAGGCCAAACCGAACATAAAAGCCATTTGCTTAGAAAAATGCCTTTAAAATCCAGAATATTTGTGTTAGGATCTTTTTTTGCAATGCCCCCCAAATTAGTTCTGTATATGGTACCACTGGGACGTATGTTTAGTAAGTCCCATTGAATATTTCGTATTCAAGGTTAGAATAATTGCATAAAGCGTGAGTCGTTCAACATAGAAAGTCAAAAACAGAAGAAATAAGGGTAAAGATACTGGAATTTCCTGGTGACTGTCTGATGTTTTCCTTTGGTTACAAAAAAATTGAAAAATAGACAATGTTTTATTTCTTGACATAGGTTTTCATTTATTTGCAGAAACTAATGACAAACTGGAGGAACACAAGTCCCCAGATCTCCATTGGTAAGAAAATGCATCTGAATGTACAAGATCACAGTTAACTTGGTAACACTGTCACCAATCTTACAAAAAAAAAATCGAGAATTCAATGATGGAAACTGAAATGGTACATCCTCACAGTTATATTAAATGTTTACTAAATATCAATAAATTATCCCTGATAAACCAAAGTGCTTACAGATGTAGTGCACATTACTGAGTACAATATTGCACTGTCTGTAGCAATTGAGCATGGTTAATCTAGTTCAATCTTTGTGACTTTATGGTAACAGAATTTACAATGGAGCACATCGGTACAAACACCAATTATGTCACATATAACACTTTCAGTGCAATAGTTGTGGCTCATCAGTTCTCCTGGTTTGTCAGATTTATCACATCCTAAAACTTCCACTGAAATACTTACAACAAAAACTGGTTATGTGATCACATGACAATGACATGGTCAAAGTGCTTTTCACTTTTCCCTCCCAAACTAAATAATTGAATTGTTTATATGACCATGTTTTCAGTAGTTTTATTTTTCATCATTTATTTCCAAACCATGATACTTAAAATGTTGCACTTTTGATTTTCAATTTAAAAAAATTATCCCTAGCACTGGTAATTGTCTGCATCAACAGCGAGACATGGCAGTGATTATCATTGTAATGTATTGGGGAAGGGCTCAGTTCATGGGCTGCTTCCTGTTTTATTTCTCGTTGGCTGTAGTAGTAACAAAAACTATTACATTCCTCCTTAAATAAGGCATTTTTCTAAACAAAAGAAATTTTATGAGGTACCGTATTGTAATTAGCCCAGTCAAATATATGTGACTGATGACAATAGCCAATTAACACAAGCAGATGCTCACTCAAGCACAATAACTCAATTATCAAACATGCCACAGATGAAAATGGAACCATGCACCTGCTATCTATAAATAGAGCACGAGCCATTAATCCCCACTCCGCACAGTGAAACAGCACAATGTCAAGCAATAGAAATCTATCTCGGAAAGCAACACATGTGAGAAGGAAAGGAAGTTACTGCAACTACTATTAATTTAGGTCATAGCACAAACTATTCTAGAAATTCTAACAAAGTATAAGATATTTAGAGAGGAGGAAATAATAGCACAAGAAGATGTTATTGTGATGTGATCACATTCACAATAAATTTCTCAGTTTCTGTCAAACTGAGGCTGTGTTTCATTAGAGCCTGTTATCAAACAAATCAAACAGTAAGCAAGCCGGAGACAGCTCCCATTCAGAGGCCTGCAACGTACTGTAGAATTCCTCCATCGAAGTGTGAAGTCACTCATGTGGACCTCCATCACTAGTGCTGCACAAGCTCTGGAGAAGAGGCAGGCTGTGCACCAGGGCCCAGTAGAAGTATTAGAATCAGAATGCAGTTGCTAATCAGAGAAATGCACTATGAAGAGAAAAGGACACAAGGAAGGGCAAAATCCACGTGAGAAACAGCATGCATTTAAAGCCAGGATCAGAGTTATAATGTGATTTACTTGTTGAAACTTTCTGAATAGGGTATGCTGGATCTGGACGCGAGAGCCATTGGATTAAAGACTTTCCTTTGGAGGAAGTGAGTGATGTTTGCAGAGAAGAGTTTTCTAGAAAGAATGGAACATATAAATCATAACTAACATATTAAACAGAATGAATGAAATAAAATTCTGTGATTGTTACACTTCACTATTTAAGTTGTTGCTATTCACAATAATATTATTTATTTTCACTTATATCAAAACAGTTCATGCTTTTGTCTTTTGTGTTTAGAGAGATATCCATGAAGCAATTCTGCAATATGTACATGTTCAACAACATTTTAAAATCATATTGTTATTGCCACATTCTAATACTTTTAAGGGCTAATGGAAATGTTTAAACTTTATATTTGGTGGTATAAGAAGGAGGATGAATTCTCTTATTGCCTGCTCCCAAATGAAAAGAACCATAGAATTGTATAATCTCTACAGTTCAGAAGGAGGTCATTCGGCCCATCGAGTCGGCACCGACTCTTGGAAAGAGTACCCTACCTAGGCCCATGACCTAAACCAATCCCCGTAACCCAGTAACCCCACCTAACCTTTAAGGGGCAATTTGGAATGGACAATCCACCTAACCTGCATATCTGTGGTCGGTGGGAGGAAACTGGAGCACCCGGAGGAAACCGGAGCACCCGGAGGAAACCCACCCGGACACGTGGAGAAAGTGCAAACTCCACACAGTCACCCGAGCTGGAACTGAACCTGGCACTGTGAGGCAGCAGTGCTAACCATTGGCTGGCCATGAGTCAGAAATAGGACTAAAAACACTGTCGCCTCAATTCTCTGACTGATGTTTCCTGTGAGAATAGCTCTGATTGAGAGTGCAGGAGTTTGCCTTCATTACTGGCAGGAAATGATTCCTCATTCTTCTGAAGGTTAACATTAATCACCGAATTCTCACTATAACTTCAATGCAATCCGAGTGACTTACTGTGACATGAAGGCATTCTACATATCTGGATGGCATCTGGCTTTCCCTCTTTACAGTGGCCAATCATATCGTCCCTTGTTCGGCACACGACCTGTCTCTCCTGTGTTCCGTTGCTACAGGTTACAGAACACTAACAAAACAACAAATTGAACATTTGAGAAAAAAAACAGGAAAGCCATAACATATGCATGATTGCTGCCATACAAGGAGAAGGTAGAAACATTTGAGCAGGTAAGCAAGTGCAAGTAGCACATCGATCAATAATGAGCAACAAGCTTGATGAAACATTTTTAATAACAGCAATGTCTATGCAAATGGGAAATAAACAGAGCAGAATCGGATTGAGCTCAGTACCAAGTTGGAAACTGGTGCGAGACTAACAACCAATTAAATTAGACTGAACTTCTTGCTAATTAACCAGTTTTTCTGAGAAATGTGTGCGCACACTGCTGAAAACACACTGCCAAAACTACACCAGTAATAAAGCCCTAAAATCCAATTCAATTGGGTGCGCTCAGCAGCAGATTATTGATCTGCAAAAGCAGAATTGCTACCTACTCATCTCTTAGTTTAAAAAAGAGCAAAGCTAAAATAAAACATTTCCAAGAATCAAGCACAAAGCTGTTTTAATCAAACAAAGAACAAAGAACAAAGAAATGTACAGCACAGGAACAGGCCCTTCGGCCCTCCAAGCCCGTGCCGACCATGCTGCCCGACTAATCTACAATCTTCTACACTTCCTGGGTCCGTATCCCTCTATTCCCATCCTATTCATATATTTGTCAAGATGCCCCTTAAATGTCCCTATCGTCCCTGCTTCCACTACCTCCTCCGGTAGCGAGTTCAAGGCACCCACTACCCTCTGCGTAAAAAACTTGCCTCGTACATCTACTCTAAACCTTGCCCCTCTCACCTTAAACCTATGCCCCCTAGTAATTGACCCCTCTACCCTGGGGAAAAGCCTCTGACTATCCACTCTGTCTATGCCCCTCATAATTTTATATACCTCTATCAGGTCTCCCCTCAACCTCCTTCGTTCCAGTGAGAACAAACCGAGTTTATTCAATCGCTCCTCATAGCTAATGCCCTCCATACCAGGCAACATTCTGGTAAATCTCTTCTGCACCCTCTCTAAAGCCTCCACATCCTTCTGGTAGTGTGGCGACCAGAATTGAACACTATACTCTAAGTGTGGCCTAACTAAGGTTCTATACAGCTACAACATGACTTGCCAATTCTTAACTCAATGCCCCGGCCAATGAAGGCAAGCATGCCGTATGCCTTCTTGACTACCTTCTCCACCTGTGTTGCCCCTTTCAATGACCTGTGGACCTGTACTCCTAGATCTCTTTGACTTTCAATACTCTTGAGGGTTCTACCATTCACTGTATATTCCCTACCTGCATTAGACCTTCCAAAATGCATTACCTCACATTTGTCCGGATTAAACTCCATCTGCCATCTCTCCGCCCAAGTCTCCAGACAATCTAAATCCTGCTGTATCCTCCGACAGTCCTCATCGCTATCCGCAATTCCACCAACCTTTGTGTCGTCTGCAAACTTACTAATCAGACCAGTTACATTTTCCTCCAAATCATTTATATATACTACAAAGAGCAAAGGTCCCAGCACTGATCCCTGTGGAACACCACTGGTCACAGCCCTCCAATTAGAAAAGCATCCCTCCATTGCTACTCTCTGCCTTCTATGGCCTAGCCAGTTCTGTATCCACCTTGCCAGCTCACCCCTGATCCCGTGTGACTTCACCTTTTGTACTAGTCTACCATGAGGGACCTTGTCAAAGGCCTTACTGAAGTCCATATAGACAACATCTACTGCCCTACCTGCATCAATCATCTTAGTGACCTCCTCGAAAAACTCTATCAAGTTAGTGAGACACGACCTCCCCTTCACAAAACCGTGCTGCCTCTCACTAATACGTCCATTTGCTTCCAAATGGGAGTAGATCCTGTCTCGAAGAATTCTCTCCAGTAATTTCCCTACCACTGAAGTAAGGCTCACCGGCCTGTAGTTCCCGGGATTATCCTTGCTACCCTTCTTAAACAGAGGAACAACATTGGCTATTCTCCAGTCCTCCGGGACATCCCCTGAAGACGCGAGGATCCAAAGATTTCTGTAAAGGCCTCAGCAATTTCTTCTCCAGCCTCCTTCAGTATTCTGGGGTAGATCCCATCAGGCCCTGGGGACTTATCTACCTTAATATTTTTTAAGACACCCAACACCTCGTCTTTTTGGATCACAATGTGACCCAGGCTATCTACACCCCCTTCTCCAGACTCAACATCTACCAATTCCTTCTCTTTGGTGAATACTGATGCAAAGTATTCATTTAGTACCTCGCCCATTTCCTCTGGCTCCACACATAGATTCCCTTGCCTATCCTTCAGTGGGCCAACCCTTTCCCTGGCTACCCTCTTGCTTTTTATGTACGTGTAAAAAGCCTTGGGATTTTCCTTAACCCTATTTGCCAATGACTTTTCGTGACCCCTTCTAGCCCTCCTGACTACTTGCTTAAGTTCCTTCCTACTTTCCTTATATTCCACGCAGGCTTCGTCTGTTCCCAGCCTTTTAGCCCTGACAAATGCCTCCTTTTTCCTTTTGACGAGGCCTACAATATCACTCGTCATCCAAGGTTCCCGAAAATTGCCGTATTTATCTTTCTTCCTCACAGGAACATGCCGGTCCTGTATTCCTTTCAACTGACACTTGAAAGCCTCGCACATGTCAGATGTTGACTTGCCCTCAAACATCCGCCCCCAATCTATGTTCTTCAGTTCCCGCCTAATATTGTTATAATTAGTCTTCCCCCAATTTAGCACATTCATCCTCGGACCACTCTTATCCTTGTCCACCAGTACTTTAAAACTTACTGAATTGTGGTCACTGTTACCGAAATGCTCCCCTACTGAAACATCTACCACCTGGCCGGGCTCATTCCCCAATACCAGGTCCAGTACCGCCCCTTCCCTAGTTGGACTGTCTACATATTGTTTTAAGAAGCCCTCCTGGATGCTCCTTACAAACTCCGCCCCGTCTAAGCCCCTGGCACGAAGTGAGTCCCAGTCAATATTGGGGAAGTTGAAGTCTCCCATCACCACAACCCTGTTGTTTTTACTCTTTTCCAAAATCTGTCTACCTATCTGCTCCTCTATCTCCCGCTGGCTGTTGGGAGGCCTGCAGTATACCCCCAACATTGTGACTGCACCCTTCTTATTCCTGATCTCTACCCATATAGCCTCACTGCCCTCTGAGGTGTCCTCTCGCAGTACAGCTGTGATATTCTCCCGAACAAGTAGCGCAACTCCACCTCCCCTTTTACATCCCCCTCTATCCCGCCTGAAACATCTAAATCCTGGAAAGTTTAGCTGCCAATCCTGCCCTTCCCTCAACCAGGTCTCTGTAATGGCAACAACATCATAGTTCCAAGTACTAATCCAAGCTCTAAGTTCATCTGCCTTACCCGTAATGCTCCTTGCATTAAAACATATGCACTTCAGGCCACCAGACCCGTTGTGTTCAGCAACTTCTCCCCGTCTGCTCTGCCTCAGAGCCACACTGTCCCTATTCCCTAGTTCTCCCTCAATGCTCTCACCTCCTGACCTATTGCTCCCGTGCCCACCCCCCTGCCATACTAGTTTAAACCCTCCCGTGTGACACTAGCAAACCTTGCGGCCAGGATATTTATGCCTCTCCGGTTTAGATGCAACCCGTCCTTCTTATACAGGTCACATATGCCCTGGAAGAGCTCCCAGTGGTCCAGATAATGGAAACCCTCCCTCCTACACCAGCTGTTTAGCCACGTGTTTATCTGCTCTATCTTCCTATTTCTAGCCTCACTGGCACGTGGCACAGGGAGTAATCCCGAGATTACAACCCTCGAGGTCCTGTCTTTTAACTTTCTGCCTAGCTCCCTGAACTCCTGCTGCAGGACCTCATGCCCCTTCCTGCCTATGTCGTTAGTACCAATATGTACAACGACCTCTGCCTGTTTGCCCTCCCCCTTCAGGATGTCCTCTACCCGTTCGGAGACATCCTGGACCCTGGCACCAGGGAGGCAACATACCATCCTGGAGTCTCTTTCACATCCACAGAAGCGCCTATCTGTGCCCCTGACTATAGAGTCCCCTATTACTATTACTCTTCTGCGCTTTGACCCTCCCTTCTGACCATCAGAGCCAGCCGTGGTGCCACTGCTCTGGCTGCTGCTGTTTTCCCCTGATAGGCTATCTCCCCTGACAGTATCCAAAGGGGTATATCTGTTCGAGAGGGGGACAACCACAGGGGATTCCTGCACTGACTGCGTGCCCTTTCTGGTGGTCACCCATTTCTCTGCCTGCACCTTGGGTGTGACCACATTTACATAACTGCGATCTATGACGCTTTCCGCCACTTGCATGCTCCTAAGTGCATCCAATTGCTGCTCCAACCGAACCATGCGGTCTGTGAGGAGCTCCAGTTGGGTGCACTTTCTGCAGATGAAGCCATCCGGGACGCTGGAAGCCTCCCGGACCTGCCACATCTCACAGTCAGAGCACAGCACCCCTCTAACTGACATTGCGTCAATTAATTAAAATTAGTCTTTTAAAAAAAAAATATTTTTAAAAAAATGTCAAAGTTACTGTCAACTATCTGTTTCCTAGCATTAGATTTCTAATAGAAATGCGATTCTAACTATAGTACTCTCCGATCTCTGGCTTAGATATCCCTCTAAATTATAATTAAGTTATTATGTTTAATTAGTTACCAAATACTCAAATTTTTTTAAATTTAGGGTAGAATCCCAACCAGCCACTCTGGCCACAGCTTTTCTGTGATGTCACTTCAGTTTCCCCCCGACACACACAATTTGAAAAAAGGTATAAAAGTAAAAATAAGTAAAAATCACTTACTTATCTTCTTACCTTCTGAGTGTCTTAGATGTTCTCAGGTTCTCTCGCTGACAGAGACTGCTCCTCCACTTCCGAACCTTGACCTGCACAAAGCTAATAATATAATAATAATATAATATGGCACTTACCTTACACCAGTGGGTCTTATTATTAGGTTAGAGGAGGAGGGCGGGTGGGAGACACTACACGTGTAGTGTCTCGGGTTTCCTCTCCACCAGAATTTATTGGTTGGGGGGGGGGGTACTTCCCAGAGGTCCGCGGGTCGTACTTCCGGTTCCCGCCTTATATAAAAACAAATAAAACAGAAAAGAACAGACACGGGACCAGGTAAGGCTTTTTAAAGTAAGTACTCACCTCCCAGAGGGCCCCTGCGCACCGCTGCCGTCGAAATCCAAAGGGCTGCTCCTGTAAAGGTAAGTGGTTTTAAAGTCGCTACTCACCTCCCAGAGGGCCCCTGCGCACCGCTGCCGCCAAAATCCAAAGGGCTGCTCCTGTAAAGGTAAGTGGTTTTAAAGTCGCTACTCACCTCCCAGAGGGCCCCTGCGCACCGCTGCCGCTGAAATCCAAAGGGCTGCTCCTGTAAAGGTAAGTGGTTTTAAAGTAAGTACTCACCTCCCAGAAGGCCCCTGCGTACCGCTGCCGCCGAAATCCAAAGGGCTGCTCCTGTAAAGGTAAGTGGTTTTAAAATCGCTACTCACCTCCCAGAAGGCCCCTGCGCACCGCTGCCGCCGAAATCCAAAGGGGTGTCTAGCAAATCAGCGGTGTCTACCAAGAGTCTATCGAATTGTTGACTCTTTTGCTCCTACCAATAATACATCAGCAAGTCTCTACCAATTTCAATACCAAAACCGAATCAAAAAACAAAGAACAAAGAAAAGTACAGCACAGAAACAGGCCCTTCGGCCCTCCAAGCCTGCGCCGACCATGCTGCCCGTCTAAACTAAATTCTTCCATGCTTCAGAGTGGCTTGCAAGCGGTATTCAGTAACACTGAGTCACAACAATTCTCCAGACACACAGTGAGGTTTCTAGCGTAATCTTAAATGGGAAACAAGAAATACCAATAACCCTTAATTTACCTGTGACCAAGGTCCTATCCTCCATTGTGCAGGGCAGAGTTCTCGATTACAAGGTTTTCTGGTCTCAGGCCGATCCTCATTGCAGTACTTACTGTGCACTGAGCGGTTGGTACCATCATGGAGTGGCTGCACACACCTGACAGTACGAATCTGATATCCAGACTTGCCACAAGTTCTAGTGCATGGTTCCCAATCTCCGGTAATCCATCTGCAAAATACAAATTAAATTACCAGAAAGTCAAAGCATTTATAATACCTACGTGGCATGTTGTGATCTCACCACTCTAATTAGTATGGTGTTCAAATTCTGCTGAGTACTATTTTTAATGAACTCAAGAAAATAGGAAATTTAAGCAATGCATCAACCAAATAGACATTCACGAAATGCCCCCGTAACCCCACTTAAATAATTGAAGGCACAGCTTTCAAAATTGCAAAATAAATAAAGCAGTGATAAGACACTAATTTAAAGTAATACACGAGGGCCAGCATATTCCAGGAGGGTCGGTGTGGATCGCTTTTGAGCGTGAATGATGTCCAGAGATTGTAGGCTGAATTGTACGGGGTGGGAGGAGGCATGTTGCTTGCTCCCGTCATTAGATTTTTGGTCAGGAAGGATTGGGCACCCTAGGGAGGGGAGAAGGGAGTAGAGTTTGAGTTTTGGAGGTCAGGTAGGGAGGCATAAAGTAAGGGATACAATCTTGTGGGTTGGGGGAGGGAGGGGGGGTGCTCCTGATGTGCAAAGGATATCCCCCCCCAAAAAAGAAAAAAGGATGGTCACCCCTCTTTTCTACTCTTTCAACAACTTTGGTGGTAGAACAGCCTTCCCGCTCCCACCTGTCTTCCAGTGCCAGTGGATTTTGCTAGTGCAGGTGAATTGAAATCCTTAAGTAACCATTTTAATGGTTTCCTTGCCCATCTCCAAACTATGAGAGCAGGGCATGGATGGGAAGATTGTCGGCGACCCAATTGTCGTATTTTACTAGTCCCCCCCCACCCCCTGCCGCCCCCCCCCCCCCCACCCCACTTCCATGCACTGATAACATGCCTGGTGGGGGGGAGGAGTGGGGGGGGTGCTGTAATATCCCATGAGTAGAAGTGATCTATCAAACACTTTTTTTCCCTTCACTTCCAACAGCATGTAACAGATAGAATTGTAATTTTCACATTCCCAAATTTGGACATGGTAAACGCCAGGCACAGGACAATTCTCAAGAAGCAAAATTAATTCACTTATTTTGAACAGAAAAGGCAAAGGAAGACTTGCACTTACACAGTGCCGTTCACGAGCAAAGCCCATCGTAAAGCATTTCACAGCCAATTAAGTACTTTTGACTACCTGTTCTAATGTTGGAAACACAGCGGCCAAATTAGGCACAGCAAGGTCCCACAAGCAGCAATGAGACATTGACCAGATAATCTGCAGAACACGCAGAAATAAACAATTGGTGGGACAGTATCTTCTTCTAAAGCCTGGTTCGTTTGCAGGGTCAGGAATAAAACAAAAGAAGCACTGTCTTCATCAAAATAATGTTTGATTGACCTTTTCACCAATTGTTCAGTGTGGAACCCCATGGATCACAAGGTATCAACCTTGCCTCAGTGGTGGCAACTCTTGCCTTGGAATTGGAATTTGTGAGTATAAGAGCCAATACAGAACCAAGCAAATAATCTAGGCTGCCACCTCAGTGCAGTTGTGAGGAAGGACTGCACTTTCAAAGCTGTTGTCCTTTGTCTGCCATGTTAAACCGAGATACTATCTACCCGCTCACAAAGTAAAAAACCCTGTTGCACTATTCAAAGAAAATGGGTGGACCTGCATCACTAAAACAGATTACCTGGTCTTTTGTTCATTGCCATTTGTGAGACCTTCTATTCACAAATTATAAATTTGTAAGATATAGGAGCAGAATTAGGCCCATCGAGTCTGCTCCATTCGGCATGGAAATACGTTGCTCATCTGTTATCTACAATGCTACAGATCAAGAGCTGAATTGCGAAATCAGCCAGTGCATTTCCTCTCTAGAACACATGGGGTAGGAGCAGGAGTAGGCACGTTAGCCTCCCGAGCCTAAAAACCTTCAATGTGATCCTGGCCAATCCTATCATGGCCTCAATTCCACTTTCCTGCCCATTCTCCATAACTCTTCAACCCATGACCAGTTAAAAATCTGTCTAACTCCTCCATAAATTGACTCACTGTCCCTGCATCCACTGAACTCTGGGGTAGTGAATTCCACAGATTCACAACCCTTTGGGAGAAGTAGTCTCCTCAAGTCTGTTTTAAATTTGCTACCTCTTATTCTGAGATTATGACCTCCCGTTTTAGAATGCCCCACAAGAGGAAGCACCTGCTCCACGTCTACTTTATCCATGCCTTTTAGCATCTTGTAAAGCTCAATTAGATCTCCTTTTATTCTTCTAAACTCTAGAGAGTATAGGCCTAAACTGTTCAATCTCTCCTCATACAGCATACCCGTCATTTCTGAAATCAATCTAGTGAACATCCTCTGAACTACCTCCAATGCCACTACATCTTTCCTCAAATAAGGGGACCAAAACTGTGCAGAATACTCCAGGTGCATACTCACCAATGCCTTGTATAGTTTTAACAACACTTCCTTACCTTTATATTCAGTTCCTTTTGCTATAAATGCCAACTTTCATTTGCTTTCCTGATTACCTGCTGCACCTGCATGCTAGTTTTCTATGACTCACACACGTGAATACCCAGGTCCTATTCATCAGAGCACCCCAAAGTCTCTCCCCATTTAGATAATAAGTTGCCTTCCCATTTTTCCGACCCAAATACCAAACCTCACACGTTATCCATGTTAAACTCCATCTGCAACATTTTGGCCCACTCTCCTAACCTATCAATATACATTTGTAAGGTTCTTATTTCCTCATTGCATCTTACTGTCTCGCCTATTTTTGTGTCATCTGTGAATTTGGTTATAGTACCCTCTATCCCTGTACCCAAGCCATCAATATAGATGGTAATTAGCTGGAGCCCAAGGAACGAAATTGTGGCACCCCACTAGTTACATCTTGTCATCCTGAAAAGATCCATTTATCACGATTCTCTGTCTCCTGTCCATCAGCCAGTCTTCTATCCAAGCTAATAAGTTACCCCTAATCCCATGTGATCTCACCTTGTGAATTAACCTTTTGTGTGGCACCTTGTCAAATGCCTTTCAGAAGTCCAGATATACTACATCTACAGGATTCCCATTATCCACTTTGCTTACTATATCTTCAAAGAACTCTAGCAAATTAGTCAAAATGATTTGCCCTTCATGCTGACTCTGATGGATATTGCTTTGACTTTATGACTGTTTGGATATTACATCTTTAAGAATTGATTCTAACAATTTTCCAACAACAAATGTTAAACTAACTGGTCAGTAATTTCCAACATTCTGCCTCCCTTCCTTTTTGAATAAGGGCATTACATTAGCATGTTTCCAAACCACTGGAATCTTTCCTATGTCCGGGGAATTTGGGAATATTATAATCAATGGATCCACTATCTCTGCTGCCACTCCCTTTAATAGCCTAGGATGTAGGCCATCAGGCCCGGGGAGCTTGTCTGCCCTCAATCCCAAGAGTTTGTTGAGTACTGTTTCCCTATTGATGCTGATTGTTCCAAGTTCCAGCCTTTCTATTCCCTCTGAATCGCCCATTCCTATCGGAATGGTACTAGTGTCCTCCACAGTGAAAACTGAGGCAAAGTATTGATTTAGCATCTCTGCCATTTCTGTCTTTCCCCACTACCAACTCACCAGTTTCATCTTCCAAGGGACCAACATTGACTTTAGCGACTCTCTTCTATCCGTAGAAGCTTTTGCTATCGTTCTTGATATTCTGCGCTAGCTTTTTTCCCTGTAATTTACCCTAGCTCTTTTTATTACTTTTTTAACGTCCCTTTATTTATGTTTGAAAGTTTCTCAATCTTCCAGCCTGCCACTGGCCTTTGCAATATGATATACCTTAGTTTTTGTCTTTATAATGTCCTTCACCTCCTTGTTTAGCCATGGGTGTTTTTTTTATCTCTCTTACCATCTTTCTTCCTCACTATATATATTTTAGTTGTGAGGAATTGAGTATCTCCTTAAACAACTGCCACTGCACATCAGCTGTCCTACCTTTTCGCCTTCCTGCCCAGTTTACATGGGCCAAATAATAATCTTTATTGTCACAAAATCTGTCTTCATGCCAATGTAATTTCCTTTGTTTAATTCCAGAACACTAGTGTGGGACTCCACTTTCTCACCCCAAACTGAATCTTGAATTCTACCATACTATGGTCGCTACTCCAGAGTGGATCCTTAACTATGAGGTTATTAATTAATCCCTCCTCATTGGAGAATACCAAATCCAGAGTAGCCTCCTCCCTGGCTGGTTCCCCAACATACTGTTCCAGGAAACAATCTCTAATACATTCAGTGAACTCTACCTTCAGGCCACCCTTGCCAATTTGATTCCTCCAGTCTACTTGCATATTAAAATCACCCATTATTATTGGCGTACATTTCTTGCAAGCCTCCAGTATTTCCTGGTCCAAAGATGTTCAGGTTAGATGGATTGGCCATGCTAAATTTCTCCTTAGTGTCCAAAAGGTTAGGTAGGATTACTGGGTTACGGGGATAGGGTGGAGGCATGAGCTTAAGTAAGGTGCTCTTTCAAAGGACCAGTGCAGACTTGATGGGCTGAATGGCTTCCTTTTGCACTGTAGGGATTTTATACTGTGCACCACTCTATGGGGACCTATAGATTAATAATAATAATAATAATAATCTTTATTGTCACAAGTAGGCTTACATTAACACTGCAATGAAGTTATTGTGAAAAGCTCCTAGTCACCACATTCTGGCGCCTGTTCGGGTAAACTCCTGCCAAGGACTTCTTCCCTTTGTTATTTCTTATTTCTATCCAGACTGATTCCACATCTTGATCTCCAGTGCTTATGTCATTTCTCATTACAGCACTGATCCCTTTCCTCACCAGCCGGGTTACGCCACCTCCTTTTCCTTACAGCCTATCGTTCCGAAATACTGCGTACCCTTGGAATTTAAATTCCCAGACCTGGCCTCCCTGTAACCACGTTTCAGTAATCCCCACCAAATCATAACCTTTTGTTTCTATTTGCACCAATAGCTCATTAGTTATTATGTTTCCCTACATGAAAACAGTGACGGCATTTCAAAACGTAATTCATCGGCTGTGAAACATTTTGATCACTTAGAATTATGGTGAGGAGAAATTTCTTCATTCAAAAGATTGTGAACCTTTTGGAATTCTCTGCCTCAGAGAGCTCATCATTGAGTATATTCAAATCAAAGATTGATACATTTTTGGATGCAAAGGGAATTAAGAGATATGGAGATATTGCAGGAAGGTGGGGTTGAGAAAGAGAATCACACATGATGTTCCTGGATGTTGGAACAGGAATGAAGAGCCAAATTGCCTACATCTTCTTCTAATCCTCATGTCCTTTGGTTGAGACTGAACTGAGTCAACAGAGCACTGGAGTAGTAAACAATAACTGCAGCAGCTTATATTGATACAGTGACAATAACAATTTGCACTTATTGTTAGGAATATGGGAAATTAACAAGACTAACAATGAATTTGAGTTGAAAATAAAATAACAGACAACAAGATTAGCAGGTATCTAGAGGAATAATGAGATGCAATTTTCCCAGTAACAAGATTATCAGGAGTCGAGAGACATTCAATGACCATATCAGAAAGGTTGTTTACCAGAGATCAGTAGGGCTATACAAATGAAAATTTCTAAAGACAAGGGGCTGGATTCACCGCTGTCGGGATTCTCTGTTACGCTGGCAGCCCGGAGGTCTCCCGAAGGCGTGGGACTACTCACAATGGGAAACCCCATTGACCCGTTGGCGAGACAGAGAATCCCAGGGGCGCGCTGCACCAGAAATCTGGTGCGGCGGGACGAAGAATCCCACCCAAGGAATTTGAGAGACGTAGACAGCAGAACTCACAGAGGGGAATATCAAAGAGCACCTCATGGGGAGGGAATCTAGTTCTCCATCTAACAGAGAGACAGGCCTGTTCCATCTGTGATCAGAGCCATGGAGGCCATCTAACATTTAGAGCCATGGCAGGTTGTAGATATTGTCCACTAAAAGAAGCAGTTTTGTGCCTTTGTTGAACCAGAAGAGATGATTTCCCAGGTTTGGTCACCTAAGCAGTATTGTGATTTGACCTATAGAGTTACTAAAAATTGGACGTTGCTTGGGAAAAGGGACATCCTGAGTTCAGGAAATGTGAGTCTATTTTGGGAACATGGGGTAACTTCAGTTAACACGGTGTGTTTAGTTATTCATATGCTTAAATGCCATAGTGTTTTTTTTCCCAGTGCTTTTTCTTTTTCTTTTTCTTTTACTTTAATAAATATTTTTAATTAATTTTTTACACAATGATTTGACTGGTTCCTCACCGAGGTTGTATATTGTTTCCTCACATTATTCCAAACAAAAATACACCAATAAGAACCAGTGTTATCCTTCGGGGCTTGGAGACAGGTAATAACAGTGGGGTTCTTAACAAAATTGGGGGCTCTTGGCCGGGATTTTAAAAATTGTAAATCCTTTTGGGTGTAGGGGATTTGAGGTTTTTTAAACATAATGAGAGTTACCAAATGGGAATGTGCTATTTAAAATAAGGAGACTGCAAAGTTGGCTGTTGCTCTAGCCCAGGTATATTTGGAAGTAGACAATATAACCTTAGCAAATTTGAAAAGTATACCTAAAGCTATACTGATGGAACTGGTAGATAAATTGGAATTATGATCGTCTACAGGGGCTTAGAATACTGAAGCAATTGAAAGCAGAGCAAACATTTAATTATGCAAGCCCAGACCCAGACCCAGTACTTTGAGAAATGGGGAAATTTAATTAGCTAACATTCAATTACAATGAGAAATAGAAATTAAGAAATGAGAAACGCAATAAAGACACAAAGAGGGAGCATTCAAATGGAAGAAGGGGAATGAGAGAGCTTTGGAAAGGTGGGAGTTAGCAATGGCAAAAAGAGAAAAGGATGAAGAGAGGGAACATCGAATTAAAATACCACAAATTTCAGACAGAACAATAGAGCTGATAATTCAGAGGGGTTTACAGGGGTGGTTGTGAAGTACAGCTAGCTGGATGTCATTGGACTGCAGAATCTGGTTTAGACCAGGGGGAAGAGTTTCACATGGAAAACCCAAAAATACAGTTTTCCCTATGGGATATGTCAATTCTCCTTGACAGGTTCTCTACCTGGGAGTCAGTCTGATTGACAATCTTGGCTTTCCGTCGGGCATGACGGACTCTGGAGAAGGATTCAGGAGTAGGTGTAATTTCCAGCGGGAAGGGGAGGTTGGGACCCAGTGGAGTATCCGATTCCCAATTCAGAGAGACTTTCTATGGAGGGGAAACTGATAGGGGAGAGTATGATGGTTAGGGGAGGCACTCCCGCTCCTCCTGGCCCACAAGCCGTGCTGTAAAGGCAATTCCATTCTCCACAAAGCTGTCCTTAACCACCCCCTTTCTGGGTTTAATAGCCGCCGGTTAGACATGGTTAAACCTGAAAAGCGGTTTAAATCAGAGGCTGCCAGCCTAATTAAAGCATCTGAATTTGCAAGCTACCAACAGGGAGCAGGTAAGCTGCAAAACACCATTAAATATGAAATGAGTGGGTTTTGGTTGGCTTTTAAAAATGCTAACATCTCACTCCACCCCAGTCCAAATATTTTGGGGGGATTAAAGTTCACTCCTGCGTCTTCAGGTGATGTGGCCTAATGGAAGCACGTAATTAAGAAACAGAACAGAGGAGCTGATTCTTCCTGTTCACTTACATCGGTTGGGAGCACTCGTGTAAGTTGCACATTCGACGGATTGGTTTTGGTTTTTTACTTGCATCACAGAAGCTGCGATGAATCATCTTGGCATCAGCCTTCCTGCGACAGCCGTATCTTGTAAACTGAGCACCTTCACAAAATCAATCACCTCTGTCAGAATAAAATCTTAAATACCTCATTTTCACACAACATCCATGGGTTCTTCTAGTTGCTTGGATTAAATATTGATTACCACCCAATTTAACTGGCAATGCAAACATAATGCCTAATGGCTGAGAAGCTGACAGTTGCTGAGATAGAATGATTATTGATCATGTCGAGCATTCATATTTATTGAGCATTATTTCATCTTGCAGTAGTAGCATTGTGACAATAATAACGCAAGCTTATTGAATCTTACCAATACAATGATCATTAAAGTTCACTAACATTTGTTGATTTTGTACCTCACCTAGTAATGGAAAGTAAGGTTAATTTAAATTTAGGGCTTGGCTTTGAAAGGGCCACAGTTTGTGCCCTTTGCTTCTAAAGCATTAATATTAAAATCATGACATGCACTTCAAAATGATATCAGTTCTTCCTTGGCAAATATAAACCATTTATGGAACAGTTCATCTTTCTCAAGGAACGGTGGATTTTACCGTATCTCAATAAGGTCACCTTGGATCCTCCATTCTAAGTTACAACCAGTAGCAGAAGGTCATTTAACACCATCTCCAATAAACCAGAATTAATCAAACAGAATATTTGCTGTTGCACCAGGAATCCCAATTGACAGATACTTAATTGACCAAGAACAGTTTATGGTTTGTTGTTGTGACTAGCACCACCTGTGGAAGTTATTTACAAATCATTCACCATTCATTGGTGAAATATACATGAAAGAACTCAGAGTCATGGGTCAGAATCTAGTAGAGCTGGTAGAATTATACAGCACAGTGGCACAGTGGTTAGCACTGCTGCCTCAGAGCTCCAGGGACCCAGGATCAATCCCGGCCTTGGGTGACTGTCTGTGTGGGGTCTGCACATTATCCCCGTGTCTGCGTGGGTTTTCTCCGGGTGCTCCGGTTTACTCCCACAGCCCAAAGATGTGCAGGTAAGGTGGATTGGCCATGCTAAATTGCCCTTAGTGCCAAAATATTTGCAGGTTAGGTGGGGCTACGAGGATAGGGCAGGAGAGTGGGCCAAGGGAGGGTGCTCTTTCACAGGGTCGGTGCAGATTTGATGGGCTGAATGGCCGCCTTCTGCACTGTAGGGATTCCATAGAAAGTTCTCAGGGGAACGAGCAGGAGCATTTCAGTGTGCAGGAAGCAAAGTGTCAGTTTTCCAATGGCGGGATGAAAATTGGGAATTAAACTGGGGAGATGGTGGCTTGAGTTGTAATGTCACTAGACTGGCAATCGAGAGGCCTAGGCTAATATTTTGGGCAGACGACGGCTGGTGGAATTTAAATTCAATGAATAAATTTGGAATTGAAAGCTATTCCCAGTAACGGTGACCATAATGGGCAGCACGGCAGCATAGTGGTTAGCACAGTTGCTTCACAGCTCCAGGATCCCAGGTTTGATTCCCGGCTTGGGTCATTGTCGGTGCGGAGTCTGCATGTTCGCCCCGTGACTGCGTGGGTTTCCTCCGGGTGTTCCAGTTTCCTCTAACAGTCCAAAGATGTGCAGGGTTAGGTGGATTGACCATGCTAAAATTGTCCTTAGGTTAGGTGGGGTTACTGGGTTACGGGGATAGGATGGAGGTGTGGGCTTAAGTGGGGTTCTCTTTCCAAGAGCTGGTGCAGGCTCGATGGGCCGAATGGCCTCCTTCCGCACTGTAAATTCTATGAATCTATGAAACCATGATACTTATCATTAATTGTCGTAAAGTGAAGGAAGTCTGCTGTCCTAACCTGGTCTGGCCTACATGTGACTCCAGATCCACAGTAAAGTGTTTGGCTCTTAAATGGCCCAGCAGGCCACTCAGTTCAAGGGCAATTAGGGGTGGGCAACAAATGCTGGCCCTTGCCAGTGACGCTCCCATCTCATAAAATAATTTAAAAAATTAATTGGCAGCAGATTAAAGGCGGATCATGTTTCTCGACACCAAGTGGCGAGAACCTATTTTTAATACATTAGCATATCATGCATGTTAAAACAGGTGATCACCAGATTCAACTGTACGTTTCTGATTAAACCAGCCGCAAACGAGAAACAAGTGCCTTCAGATTCATAACCTATTAAAGGTGGCATGCATCAGGCGAGATAGGTCTTCCTCCTGGTGGATTCAACGTGGCACTGAGGCTGAGCTGTGACATTGAGTTTGGCAGGTAGCTGCTGTCCAGGGAGGCTGGGGCATGGCTGACATTGGAGGGGTCGGGTGGTGGCTGTCTAAAAGGAGGAAGGTCTGGTTGTGGAGGTCAAAAGGGTAGCTCAAGAGATAGGGAACATGATGACAAATGGAAGGTCAATCTCTACTGAAGGTAGCTCAAGCATGACAGAGGGAACATAAAGAGTGATTGAGGGCAAGTCAATGGTGAGCGTCACTGGCAAGGGCCAGCATTTGTCCTTGTACCATCTACTGGGATTAGCATTTCTTTGTCACCTTCTCTAAACCTGTCTTATTCTTGTATAGTCGATAAAGCCTCTCCTCAATCTATTCTGCTCCAAGGAGAACAACTCCAGCTTTTCCAACTTAACATTGTAGCTAAAATCCCTCATCCCTGGATCTCCTCTGCAGCCTGTCAAAGCCACTCACATCCTTCCTAAAGTGTGGTGACCAAAACTGATGCAATACTCTTAACTGTAGCCTTAACAGAGCTTTATATATGTGCAGTATAACTCCCCTACTTCAAAAGCTAACCAGGCCCTGCCATTGCACGCATTCTTCCTTAGTTCCTGACTACTAATACAAGTTGATATCAGGTTGTAGACATTTTTATGTGATAGCACTTAATATTTAGATTTTTAAACTGAGTTCTTGAACTGCCATGGTGGGATTTGAATTTACATTCTCTGTATTCCGAGTCCAAGTAACATAACCCCTGCACAACCAGAGCCATGTCGCAAAAGCAGCATTTTGCCTCAGTTCAGGTAGACTGGCACTTTTTCTAAAAGATTGCCAAATTTTAGTATTAAGAGACTGAACCTGATTGACTGAGCAGGATATTCTGTGCACCCCACAGCGTATTTCATGGTGGCAGAGGTGACTCACCATTGGCTGGTGGCTGGATCTTCTGGTCCACCAGGATTTCCTGTTCAATGAACCCCCCACCACCAGGAAAGCTGAAGCGGGGGTGCACTATCAGCAGGACCAGAAGATCTCGCCACACGAATGGTGTAAGGGTCTTCCTGTTTAAACTGTGTTTGTTCCCTGTTTTCCCAACCCTTTAATTTTTCAATTACCATTTAGATCCATGGATTAGTAATGGACATGTTTCTTTAATGCAGCCTGTATCTTTAACTCAAGCAGAAGCAATGGCCTCTATTTTGAAATCAGCAGGAAGGATCTGGAAGGCATCAGTGATGACTCGCATTGATTGACTTGGCTGGCAGCCAGTGAATTGGCTCAAATGTCTGTGCCCTGCCTAGTGGCCAGTGGCGATTGGTTCTGGTCCCACTGATATGTTTCTCAGCGTCGTAAGGCTGGAGTTCATTTCACTTTCGATTCTGCAGGCTGGATGGAGGAAACTAACCAATCCACCCCAGAAACATCCGGTTAGTTCTCACCACAAAGCCACTGTGAGAATCTGGGGCGAAATTCTCCGGAAACGGCGCGATGTCCGCTGGGCATCGCGCCGCCCCAAAGGTGCGGAATGCTCCGCATCTTTGGGGGCCGAGCCCCAACATTGAGAGGCTAGGCCGACGCCGGAGGAATTTCCGCCACGCCAGCTGGCGGAAACGGCCTTTGTTGGCGCGGAAATGACATCTCCGGGCGGCGCATGCGTGGGAGCGTCAGCGGCCGCTGACAGTTTCCCACGCATGCGCAGTGGAGGGAGTCTCTTCCACCTCCGCCATGGTGGAGACCGTGGTGGAGGCGGAAGGGAAAGAGTGCCCTCACGGCACAGGCCCGCCCGCGGATCGGTGGGCCCCGATCGCGGGCCAGGCCACCGTGGGGGCACCCCCCGGGGTCAGATCGCCCCGCGCCCCCCCCAGGACCCCGGAGCCCGCCCACGCCGCCTTGTCATAGAATCATAGAATCATAGAAGTTTACAGCATGGAAACAGGCCCTTCGGCCCAACCAGTCCATGCCGCCCAGTTTTTTACCATTAAGCTAGTCCCAGTTGCCCGCACTTGGCCCATAACCCTCTATACCCATCTTACCCATGTAACCATCTAAATGCTTTTTGAAAGACACAATTGTACCCGCTTCTACTACTACCTCTGGCAGCCCATTCCAGACACTCACTACCCTCTGAGTGAAGAAATTGCCCCTCTGGGCCCTTCTGAATCTCTCCCCTCTCACCTTAAACCTATGCCCTCTAGTTTTAGACTCCCCTACCTTTGGGAAAAGATGTTGACTATCTACCTTATCTATGCCCCTCATTATTTTATAGACCTCTATAAGATCACCCCTAAGCCTCCTACGCTCCAGGGAAAAAAGTCCCAGTCTATCCAGCCTCTCCTTATAACTCAAACCATCAAGTCCCGGCAACATCCTAGTAAATCTTTTCTGCACTCTTTCTAGTTTAATAATATCCTTTCTATAATAGGGTGACCAGAACTGCACACAGTATTCCAAGTGTGGCCGTACCAATGTCTTGTACAACTTCAACAAGACGTCCCAACTCCTATATTCAATGTTCTGACCAATGAAACCAAGCATGCCGAATGCCTTCTTCACCATCCTGTCCACCTGCGACTCCACCTTCAAGGAGCTATGAACCTGTACTCCTAGATCTCTTTGTTCTATAACTCTCCCCAACGCCATACCATTAACTGAGTAGGTCCTGGCCTGATTCGATCTGCCAAAATGCATCACCTCACATTTATCTAAATTAAACTCCATCTGCCATTCGTCGGCCCACTGGCCTAATTGTCCCGCCGGTAAGGTACGTGATTTAATTTACGCCAGCGGGACAGGCAATTTATCGGCGGGACTTCGGCCCATTCAGGCCGGAGAATCGAGCGGGGGGGGGGTCCCGCCAACTGGCGCGGCGCGATTCCCGCCCCCGCCGAATATCCGGTGCCGGAGACTTCGGCAACCGGCGGGGGCGGGATTCACGCCAGCCCCCGCCGATTCTCCGACCCGGCGGGGGGTCAGAGAATGTCGCCCCTGATAACTCTCCAGAAAAGGTTGATGTGAAGTAGAATCCAGAACCTGATAAATCTCTCTCTGCTAAAAAGGTTCATGTGAGGCAGAGACCAGAATATGATAACACTCTCTAAGAGCAGATTGTGTGAAGTCAGAGGCCTCTCCTGGAAAAGCTGTAAGAGATACTGTTGCAATTCAAGGAAAATCACTATGGGCTGTTGGCCAGAGACTTTAAAGCACACTCATACTGTGAAGATGATGCAAAGAACTCATCATCTGAAGGAAGAATCTTGCCTTTTGACGTTAATCTTTATTTTGTTACCCCTTTCCACCCCTCTGTGTTTGTCTGTCCTGTGCCTGTGGGTAGAGGGTGGGGCAGTTAAAGGCGGCAGTAGGTTAGCATATGTGTTATCCAGCAGTAATTAATGCACATTCCATCTTTATTCATGTTAGACATAAAAGAGTAATTGTGTTCCAGCTTATAAACCTGGTGACTGTAATTATTGGGCAGCTAAGGGCCAAATAGTTCTGGAATTTTTATAAGAATTATTGGTTAATTCAGTTGTGTTTTGACTCCAGGAAGAGTGGCGGTTGAATTGACCGTGCACTTGCCCAGGGTGTTGTAACATAAATTGGGGGCTCGAGTCTGAGTTTTTTGGAATGGTAGAATGGCAAATTAGGGTTACAGTATAAATTAAAAAGAGACACCAGGGGCGAAATTCTCCCCCAACGGCGGGATGCCCGCCGACTGGCGCCAAAGCCGGCGCCAATCAGACGGGCATCGCGCCGGCCCAAAGGTGCGGAAGGCTCCACATCTTTGGCGGCCTAGCCCCAACATTGAGGGGCTAGGCCGACGCCGGAGGGATTTCCGCCCTGCCAGCTGGCGGAAATGGCGTTTGTTGCCCCGCCAGCTGGCGCGGAAATGCGGCGCACGCGCGGGAGCGTCAGTGGCCGCTGTCAGTTTCCCAGCGCATGCGCGGGAGCGTCAGCGTCCGCTGTCAGTTTCCCGCGCATGCGCAGTGGGGAGAGTCTCTTCCGCCTCCGCCATGGTGAAGGCCGTAGTGGAGGCGGAAGGGAAAGAGTGCCCCCACGGCACAGGCCCGCCCGCGGATCGGTGGGCCCCGATCGCGGGCCAGGCCACCGTGGGGGCACCCCCCGGGGTCAGATCGCCCCGCGCCCCCCCCCCAGGACCCCGGAGCCCGCCCACGCTGCCTGGTCCCGCCGGTAAATACCAGGTTTGATTTACGTCGGCGGGACAGGCAATTCCTGGGCGGGACTTCGGCCCATCTGGGCCGGAGAATCCAGCGGGGGGTCCCGCCAACCGGCGCGGCCGGATTCCCGCCCTCGCCCAATCTCCGGGAGCGGAGACTTCGGCGGGGGCAGGGGCGGGATTCACGGCGGCCAACGGCCATTCTCCAACCCGGCGGGGGGTCGGAGAATGACGCCCCAGGTTTGTAGTGATATTGCAGGATGGCTCTGGAAACTGCTAGGGGTTTTCTTAAGGTAGAAGATTTATCTCTGGTTTATTTAAAAGAGCTTTGCAAGGACAAGCTAGTTGAACTGGTAGGTGAATGAAAAATAAAGGTACCAGCTAGAGCTAGGAAGGCGGAGATAATGGAAGCAATTTCTCAACATATAAATTTGAAAGAGATACTCGGAACACAGATGAGTCCACAAGATAATGTAACATCAAGGATATTATCTGCTGGGGATGTAGAGCTGGAGAGAGTTTGGTTGCAGTTAGAGCATGAAAGGGAATTAAAAAGAATAGCTGAGGCACAGAGAAAAAGGAAAAAGATGAAGCAAAAAAAATGGAGATGGAAATGAGGAGCAGGGAGAAGAGGAAAAAGAAAGAGAAAAAGAGAGGGGAAGAAAAGTGAAATGGAGATGGAAATGAGCAAGTTGAAATTGGAGACAAATCTACAGCTTAAGACACTAGAAATGAGTGGGGAGCTGCCAGAAAGTAGAGGGGTGTTTAATCCTAGAACAAAATCCAGTGGCGATATGTTTAAATTTATACAGGCCCTCTCAAATTTTGAAGAGAAGGAGGTAGAAAGCTTTTTTAAGGCTTATGAGAAAATAGCAACCCAAGTGGAATGGCCAAGAGAAAAGTGGACATTACCCATGCAGAGTAAGCTGACAGGGCGGACACAGGAGGTTTATGCTTCCCTGTCAGAGAGGGTGTCTCTAAGGATGTGGTAAGAGCGGCTATTCTGGATGTATACGAATTAGTCCCCGAAGCATAAAGGCAAATGTTTTGGCATTTAAGGAGACAGCCAAGGCAGACATATGCAGAATTTGAAAGGGTTAAGCGAACAATTTTAATAGGTGGGTATGACCATTGGGAATTGAAACTACCTATGAGGCTCTCAGAGAGGTCATCCTCTTAGAGGAATTTAAGAATTCCCTACCTTCTATAGTGAGAACCCATGTTGAAGACCAGAGGTTGAAGACTGCTAGGCAGGCAGCAATTATGGCTGATGACTATGAGCTAATCCAGAAATTTAAACCTTTGTTCCATCACCCCCATAATTTTGAATTGGAAAGGAAGTGGGAGAGTGAAAGGAAGGCAGGTAGCCAAGATGAAGAATGGATAGCTGGGAATGCTTCGGGATCTCCTACTCAGACCAGGGAGGAGGGTACTGAGGATGGAGGTGAGACTTGGAAGCCTAGGTGTTAACATTGTAACAAGGTGGGGCACGTTCGTTCAGCATGTTGGAAGTTGCACGGAAAACCTGTGAACTTGTGGAGGTTCATAAGGAGGATTCCGAAAAGGGAACAAAAATGGAGGCCGGGATTCTGCAGTATCTGGCGGGCTGGCCGTACCGGCGCCAGAGTGGCGTGAACCACTCCGGTGTCGGGCCGCCTGCACCTTCAGGGGCTAGGCCGGCGCTGGGGTGATTGGCACCGCCCCAACCGGCGCCGAAGGGCCTCTGCCGGCCGGCGCAAGTTGGCGCATGTGCAGGAGCGCCAGCGTGTTGGCGCCCCCCCCCGCTCGATTCTCCGGCCCGAATGGGCCGAAGTCCCGCCGATAAATTGCCTGTCCCGCCGGCGTAAATTAAATCACCTACCTTACCGGCGGGACAAGGCGGCGTGGGCGGGCTCCGGGGTCCTGGAGGGGGCGCGGGGCAATCTGACCCCGGGGGGTGCCCCCACGGTGGCCTGGCCCGCGATCGGGTCCCACCGATCCGCGGGCGGGCCTGTGCCGTGAGGGCACTCTTTCCCTTCCGCCTCCACCACGGTCTCCACCATGGTCGCCAACGGTAGGGCATGTGGGAGTCAGGGAAACTCATTGGGCAGTAAGTGACTCAAAGAAAGAAATGTTGCCAGATGTATATCACATATTAAAGAACAGTGGTAGTGAACCAGATTCTGTGAATTCTAAGCACAAAGGTGCCGATAGGAATTCGGAATCCTAAAATTTAATAGTAGTGACAGAGATAAGGGGCGAAATTCTCCGGTATCGACGCGATGTCCGCCGACTGGCGCCCAAAACGGTACAAATCAGTCGGGCATCGCGCCGCCCCAAAGGTGCGGAATGCTCCGCACCTTTGAAGGCCGAACCCCAACCTTAACGGGCTAGGCCGGCGCCGGACGAATTTCCGCCCCGCCAGCTAGCGGAAAAGGCCTTTGGTGCCCCGCCAGCTGTCGCGGAAATGACATCTCCGGGCGGCGCATGCGCGGGAGCGTTAGCGGCCGCTGACGGCATTCCCGCGCATGCGCAGTGGAGGGAGTGTCTTCCGCCTCCGCCATGGTGGAGACCGTAGCGGAGGCCGTGGCGGAGGCGGAAGGGAAAGAATGCCCCCATGGCACAGGCCCGCCCGCGGATCGGTGGGCCCCGATCGCGGGCCAGGCCACCGTGGGGGCATCCCCCGGGGCCAAATCGCCCCAGGACCCCGCCCGCGCCGCCTTGTCCCGCCGGTAAGGTAGGTGGTTTAATCTACGATGGCGGGACAGGCATTTTAGCGGCGGGACTTCGGCCCATCCGGGCCGGGGAATCGCAGGGGGGGGCCCGCCAACCGGCGCGGCGCGATTCCCGCCCCCGCCGAATCTCCGGTGCTGGAGAATTCGGCAACCGGCGGGGGCGGGGTTCACGCCAGCCCCCGGTGATTCTCCGACCCGGCGGGGGGTCGGAGAATCTCGCCCAAGGAGTCAGGCAAGAGTTTTGAATTCGATCTTAGTTCTGATTATGAGGTTATGATAAACAGCGACTACCTGTCACTAACTAATCTTCAACAACTGGCAAGTAATTCTTCCAAAGCTTGGTAAAGAAGACAGCAAATTGGAAGAAGAAAGTGACTAGAACTTTTCTAAAAGTAATTGGTTACTGCCTTTTGTCGTAAACCCATTGCCATTCACTGCAGGTGCAAATATTTTCCAGAGCATGTCTGCTTTGAAGTAAAGTATACATGATAGCATGGCACCGGTTAGTCAGGATGAGGACAATAAGGACTGTGAAGTGATACCATGCGAGCGACCGGTTATCCCACATCCTTTTCAAGGTCCACAGTGCCACTTTGAGATAAAAGAAGCAGATAGCAAGGGAGGTGAAGTAATCAGTAATCAATTCCAGTTGAAAATCAAGAGGAAGGTGGGTGGGGAACCGTGTAGTTGTTCTGCAACCGCATCTGTTATCAGAAACCGGCAGGTTCATACAGCCAATAATGGGTTATCCCCCAATTCTGAAAGTAAAGAGAAACAATTGAAATCTGGAAAACATGAATCACGTCAGTCCGTATTACTAATTGGAGATAAAGACTGTGATTACGAAAACCCAATGAGAAGGTAAAGGTTGTCACACAAGGAATGGTGCATATAAAGTCAATCAACTCTTGAGAGAATTGAACCCTCAGCTGCACTTGTGGTTGACGGTGGCCATGTGAAGGACAAGAGAGAATGTAAAGATGGAGGGGCTGAAGAGTATATATTGCTCAACAATGAACCAAATATTTCCCTCAGCATTGACAACACTATTTGCAGTTTAGTTGCAGGAGATCCTCAAAATCTGGTTAAACATTAATTGGACAATCAGGGACGACGGACTACATTACATGAGGGACATATAGAGACAGATACAGCAGAGACACTGAAAAGAGTACAGAAGGAGTTTTAGGGAAACACCAGGGGATCTCTGTTAACTAATTATGATTTCGACATAAGAAACTTTGAACCATTAAAGCCATATTCCTCTCAATTAAAACCAAGGAGACTGGCTGAGTTAGAGGCTGAAACACAGTGCATGTTGCACATGTGGCAGAAACAAGTGCAGCCGCTGTGGCCCACGGAACGCCAAGTAGTGTTTGGGAGATTGACGGCCAAATTGGAGGACGAAGCGGTGCTGGCTGCCCCGGACTTTTCCAGACAATAATCCATATGCGTTTATAGAGAAAACCATGGAGACTGCCTCAGTTAGAGACTGAAACACATGCTGGACATGTGGCAGAAACAAGCAAAGCTGCTGTGATCCACAGAATGCCAAGTAGAGTTTGGGAGATTGACAGCCAAGTTGGAAGAAGAACCGGTGGACTTTTTCAGACCATAATCCACTTGCGTTTATAGAGAAGTTTAAACCAGGAACCCAAGGTTATTCTGTTGGAGTTCACTATTACAAAAGTTTAATGTTAAAATTATACATATTCCCGGAAAGGATAATGTGATTGCAGATACTTTGTCATACGTTTAAAAGTTGACTCATTACCAATGTGGAAACTAGGGAGGGGACTTGTATAATGGGGATGATTTTGATGGGTATGTGTTTGTGATTTTTGTCTTGCATACCTCATAATGAAAAGTCCGTACCCTGAAGTTTCATTCTTCTAGGAGAGAGGTATGCAAGGGTCCTCCTGTTTAAACCCTGTTTGTTTCCTGTTTTCCCCTTTCTTTTATTTTTGCTATTACCATTTTGATCCATGGATGAGTAATGGACATGTGACTTTAATGCAGCCTGTATCTTTAACTTAAGGGGCAATGGCCTGTATCTTGAAATCAAGCAGGAAGAATCCAGAAGGCATCAGTGAAAACTCGCTTTGATTAACTTAGCTGGTGGCCAATGAATTAGCTCAAATATTTGTGCCTTGCCCGGAGGCCAACGGTGATGGGTTCTGGTCCCACTGATATGTTTCTCAGTGTCACATGGCTGGAGTTCATTTCACTTTTGATTCTGCCGGCTTATTGGAGGAAACTAACCAACTCACTCCAGAAATATCCAGTTAGTTCTCACCAAAAAGCCACTGTGAGAATCTGATAACTCTCCAGACAAGGTTGATGTGATGCAGACACCAGAATCTGACAACCTTCTCGAAGAGCAGATTCATCAGAGGCCTCTCCTGGAACAGTTGTGAGTAAGATATACTGCTGAAATGCAAGAAAGGTCATTACGAGCTGTAGGTCAGATACTTCAAACCACACTCGTACTGTGAAGATGATGCAAATAATTCATCATCTGAAACGAGAACTCTTACCTTTTGACCTTAATCCTTTTTTAACCTTTCCACCCCTCTGTGTTTGTCTGTCCTGTGTGTGTGGGTAGAGGGTGGGACAGTTAAAGGGCGGTTGTAGGTTAGCTTGCTTGTTATCCAGCTGTAATTATTGCACTTTTTGAAAATAAATTAACAGTAATTCTGTTTAAACTTACAAACCTGGTGACTGTAATTATTGGGCAGCTGAGGGCAAAAGACTTTAGGAATTTTTACAATAATTTTTGGTTAATTCACTTGTGTTGTGGCTCCAGGACAAGCGGGCTGAGATTGGCCACGCACTTGACTAAGGTGTCGTAACAAAGGCCAGAAAATGCAAGCAGTTAGTTAGTTTTTCCGGCAGCTCCCACCAGCAGGATCTTCCAGTCCTGCCATTGGTGATTCCCCACATTGCACATTCCCCAGCGGTGGATGGTGCTAAGAATGGGAAACTCCATCGACAGTGGCAGGACCGGAAGAATGATGGGCTGCCTCCAACACTGCAAAACACACCACAGTGGGGGAGGAAATCCCACCCACTAAGTGTGATCAAAATTAGTATTTGGTTAGGTGCTGGTCTGAAACTTCCCTAGAACATTTATACAGTAATAAATATTTATGATTTATTAGTTATAACCAATAACCAGTTGTTGGTTCACAGAAACTATACTCTCGTGTATTTTCCAGCTATGAGTTACCTCCTCCACACTGTTTGGAGCACTGAGACCATCTCTTCAAGGCCCACTCAAATGTAGCCATGTCTTCCTGTAAAACTTCATTAGTCATGGTGGCCAAGTAGTCTTCATGAATTGTGTACTTATAAGTCAGGGTGGATTTGGTATTATCACTTGGCATAATCTATTTTTAAAAAAATCATAAAGATACACAAGTAATGATTACATATTCACAAAGCTTATTGCTGCAAATCATCACATTTATGATGTAACAGGTAGTACACATGCACATTAACAATTACAAGAGAACATTAATTGATATAGACATGAGGAAATTATGCATTGGGACACCAACATGCAACTCAAATTCTGCTTTGTTCCTGATCAGAACAAGGAGAACTCGAGTACAAATGAAATCTCTCAATGGAAGGAAAAGCCCTCATACGTGGTTTCATAGAAAATAGGAAAAGGTCTATCTCAATGCTATATTCTAGCTCCATACCCCGAGAAATCTTTCTGTAAAATTCTTAACGATATCAATTAACTTGCCCTCCACAGCCGTCTGTGTTAGAGAATTCCACCTACATGCTTCTTTTCAGTGATTAGGACACCCACATCCCTCCACACATCCACATTTCCCAATCTATCACCATTTAAATAATCACTGTCATAATATGCACCCATGCACATCATGAGGTAAAAGCAGGCAGTGGCAGACACCCAGATGAGCCAATCAACATACAGAACACGACCAATCACCAGACAGAAGACCAGAGGGGGGTTTCCAAGTATAAAACACACGAGGCATCAGCACTCCGCTTCTTTCCACTGGTGACAACTGTAGTGACAGTCAGGGTGTACAAATCATTCAACACCTTCTACACGTGGATCAGAGCTAGCCTGGTCTAGATAGTTAATGTTAGTTTACTTAGAGTAGTAGAGAGTCAACCAACAGGCAGCTGTGTGCTTCGTTACCGATGTTCAATAAATCTTATTGAACCAACGCCTACGTTTGGTGTATGTTTGATCATTTAACTGCATCGTGTTGCAGTCCGTGTTACCCCAGGGTGAATAACACGACAATCACCACCTGCCACTCTGTAAAAGACCCATTTATGCCTACTCTATGTTTCCTGTCTGTTAACCAATTCTCAATCCATGCCAATATAATGCCCCCAATCCCTTGCACCTTAATTTCTGCACAATAACCACTTCCGTGCAACTTTATCAAAAGCTTTCTGAAGAATAACTAATTAATAATTGTTTATCACTGCAACTATATGAAGGAGCAAGAATTTCATAAGCCGTACAAGGTTGGTTCAGATTAAAGAAGCCCTTTTAGTCCATTTAAATATTTTCTTCCAGAAGACCAACCAAATAATGTTACCATTACAACAGTTAACCGTTTTTTAAAATAACCGTGCTGAGGCCTTGAAGCCAGTTAAAAATTAGGAAAATTTCAAATGAAAGGCTTTCGGAAACTGGAAGTCAAGGTAGGCCAGTGAGGACAGAGGTGATGGATTCGCAGGACATTATACACTATAGACAGTCCTCGGATTGATGAGGACGCAATGGGTTCTTGAAAAACACTTCTTAGTCGAAACATCGTAAGTTGGAACCGATTTCCCCGCAAGAACAATTTCATAAATGGGGAATGGTTCCTGAACCAAGATCCGATACCCTATTTTCACCCAAATAACCCAGATTTAGGTACTCAATCCATTATAATAAAAGTGATACAGCAATAAATATAAGTTTTAAGAAAAAATTTGGAAACACAAAGATTTGCGAAGTAAAAATGCGTCGGAACAGCAACTGAGCATCGTGAGTCAGGGCGATGGGCAGCGCAGAACATTGTGAATGTTTGAACTGGTTCACTGGCATGGTGTCGTAAAGTCGAAACTTGCGATGGAAAGTCGAAACAGGATGACAATTTATAAACGTCGTCAGTGTCATTTACCGTAACTTGAATATCGTAAATCGAGGTCTGTCTGTACAATCTGTCATTACCAGGGTTTTAGATAAGTTAAATAAAGTTTATTAATGATGTGGAGATGCCAGTGTTGGACTGGGGTGAGCACAATAAGAAGTCTTACAACACCAGGTTAAAGTCCAACAGGTTTGTTTCGAATCACTAGCTTTCGGAGCGCAGCTCCTTCTTCAGGTGAATGAAGCGGTGGGCTCCAGAAACACATATATAGACAAAGTCGATGATGCAAGACGATGCTTTGAATGCGAGTCTTTGCAGGTAATTAAGACTTTACAGGTCCAGACAGAGCGACTGGAGGGATAATCACAGGTTAAAGAGGTGTGAATTGTCTCAAGCCAGGACAGTTGGTAGGATTTCACAAGCCCAGGCCAGATGGTGGGGGTGAACGTAATGCGACATCCAAGGTCCCGGTTGAGGCCGTACTCATGTGTGCGGAACTTGGCTATCAGTTTCTGCTCGGCGATTCTGAGTTCTTGTGCGTCCTGAAGGCCGCATTGGAGAACGCTTAACCGAAGATCAGCGGCTGAATGCTCTCATAGCCAGTTATACGGCTGGTCGAGACAATTTCAATTTCTGGTCAATGGTAACTCCTAGGATGTTGATAGTGGGTGATTCAGAGATGGTAATGCCATTGAATGCCAAGGGATGATGGTTAGATTCTTTCTTGTTGGAGATAGTCATTGTTTGGCACTTGTGCATCCCGATTATTAATTGCCACTTATTGGCCCAAGCCTGACTGCTTCAGTATCTGAGGAGTTAGCAATCGTACTGAGCATTGTGCAATCTTCAGCGAACATCCTCACTTCCTGACCTTAAATGATGGCAGGACAGTCGTTAATGAATCATCTGCTGTCTGTGTGGAGTTTGTACATTCAACCCATGTTTGCGTGGGTTTCGCCCCCACAACCCAAAGATGTGCAGGTTAGGTGGATTGGCCGGGCTAAATTGCCCATTAATTGGAAAAAATGAATTGGGTACTCTAAATTATTAAAAAATCAATTTAAAAATTAATGAATGAACTGATGATGGTTGGACCTTGGACACCACTCTGCAGAGTATGTGCAGTGATATTCTAGAACTGAGATGACCTCAACAATCACAGCCATAACCACCTTCCTTTGTGGAAAGTTTTCCCCCTGATTCCATTTGACTTTGATTTTACTCGGGCTCCTTGATGGCACACTCTGTTAAATGCTACCTTGATGTGAAGGGCAGTGTCTCTCACCTCCCTTCTAGAGTTCAGCTCTTTTGTCCCAGTTTGAACGAAAGATGCAATGGGTTCAGGTGTTGGGTGGCCTTGGTGGAATCCAAATCAGTTATAGAAATACTTACAGGTCAAAGAAATACTTACTGAAGCAAGGGAGAGGCTAGAGTGTTGTTTTATTGGGCAGAGGGAGAGCACTTCAGGTGATGGTGGTGTAAGGTAAATGGAAAAAGGCATGCTTTGGGGAATGGGAGAGCACAAGAAGACAGGCACAAAAATCTACGTCCTTGTTCCTGACTGCAACTCTCTGGTGCCACTGAAAGTGAATTGGGTTTTGGCTGGAACATTAAATTCTCCGTTTTCACTTGCAGTGGCCCGCCTGGGATCGTACTCTATGTGTACAAATAAATCACCAGCTGGCAAAAAAGGTGGTAGTGTAAGGATTTAGGAGAAATATGAACAAATCAAAACTGCTTAAATTCAAACTGTCTCGTGCTCAACTTTCTTTCTTCTTGTATTCCTCATATTGTGGTATTTCGGCCTCCAGCAATCTAATCAACAGCACTGGGTCATCTTCAGAATCTCTTCACTCTTGCTCTTTTTCAACTTTCCTAGATTTTGTCTCAATTCCTGTTCAGTGTCTATATTAGCTCCCGCTAGTAAAGATGTTTCATTGTGTTAATACCGCTAACCAAGTGTAAATTGTGTCCATACTAGGAGTAACTGGAGTGTAATCTTACCAGTGCTACTATTCCGTCATGTAGGGGTCCAACTGTTTGCAAAGATTCCTTGTCATCATCGTTAGAATACTCCCATATCACCCCCATTTCAATGAATGTTTTAGAATCAGGCAAATCATCCCCTCCATTCAAAATAAAATGTCCTGTGACTTGGTTCTTGATTACTTCGTAAATGAAACAAAATAATTATTAGAGTTTGTGTCATATAATAAGCATCATAATTACATTAACTTCAAACCACAAAACTAACGTCCCTAACATCAGGTAAATTTTGATACTAACTTTCACTAAAAATAACATCTGAAATACTTCTAAAACATTAAACACAAGTCACACTGGGCATATCCTCCTGCTGCGCTGTGCATCTTAAATAGAATGGTTTCTTTTGCTGATGTTGTAAATACCTATTGCCACATTTCAAAGTGAGAGATATGAGGGGCGGGATTCTCCCACAATTGGCGGGGCAGTCCATACCGGCAGCAAGAGCGGCGCGAACCACTCCGGCGTCGGGCGGCCCGGAAGTTGCGGAATCCTCCGCATTTCCGGGGGCTAGGCCGGCGCTGGAGAGGTTGGCGCCGGGCCAACCGGCGGCGAAGGGCCGCCGCCAGCCGACGTGAGTTGGCGCATGCGCAGGACTGCCGGCGTGTTTCCTGCGCATGCGCAGGGGGTTTCTTCTCCGCGCCGGCCATGGCGGAGCCTTACAGAGGCCAGCGCGGAGGGAAAGAGTGCCCCCACGGCACAGGTCTGCCCGCAGATCGGTGGGCCCGGATCGCGGGCCAGGCCACCGTGGTGGCCCCCCTCGGGGCCGGATCCCCCCCACACCCCCGAGCACCTCTCTAGACGGCCGACAAGCCAGGTCCCGCCGGGATGGACCATGTCCATTTCACGCCGACGGGACTGGCCGAAAACAGGTGGCCCGCTCGACCTATCGGGGCCTGGAGAATTGCCGGTGGGGGGGGGGGGGGGGGGGCGCTGCCAACGGTCCCCGACCAGCGCAGCGCGATCCCTGCCCCCGCCCGAAAACCGGCGGCGGAGAATTCGGCAGCCGCCGTCTGGGCGGCGTGGCGGGATTCACGCCGCCCCCCCTGGCGATTCTCTGGCCCGGTGGGGGGGTCAGAGAATCCCACCTGTGTATTTTGCAAAGAACATTATAGTTGGGGAGAATTATGTTTAAATAAACAAGGTCGATTCAAATCATCTCTTCAAGCAGAATTGCTTTCCCTTATTAATTCTGGAATTCTTATGAGGTTTTATACTTGAATTTCAGTTTGGGGAAGACTTAGGGAAGACTTACCAATGAAATGCGGAGATGCACTTATTTCCTGAATAGACAGATGTCTAGCTCCGGCTGGAATTTCAAACATCTTCACATAGCCTTTTAGATCAGAGGAAAATAGTAACCAAAATATAATGTTAAAAGGTACGGAACACATTTTATGTGAAATGACTTGTCTTAACATTAGAACAAAATACCAAAATTATCATTGAGGTGACAAGTGAACTTCCAACATCCTGGGGCTAATATTCTTCCGGGATACGGATGTGAAGTTGCCTTGTATTTTCTCCTTATCTTCAGTACAGTAATTACACCTTTGTTACACTGTGATTTGACCTAAAAGATTGCAAAAATTTTAATCTTTGCAAATTTGGATCAATTTATATCCTTATTGCACTAGTTGCAAGTTTTCTAAACGTTTTAATGTTAAAAAATTTTCACCCATCAGAGTCCTACAAGGCTAATTTACATAAATTCACTGTTCAAATACAGAGAGGTTTCCTCGGTTTATGCGGCCAGTGTAATCAGTTTAATTTTACACCCAAAATAACTGGTCTGGCAGTACCTCGCAATTCAAACAGGCCCACACTAAGAGATGGTGTACTGAAGGGGCTCTCATTGATTTATTAACCCTTACTTCAAGTGTCAATGCTGGTTCAGTGTTTAGCACTCTTGTAGCTGAGTCATTAGATGGTGGGTTTAAATTCCACTCCAGTTAACACTTCAGTTCATTGCTGAGAGTGCTACACTCTCAGTGATGCCTTTCCGATGAGATGTTAAATAGAGGTCTTCTCAGGTGGACATAAAAGGTCCCGTGACATTAATTTGAAGTAGAGCATGGGAGTTATCTCCACTGCCCTGACTAATATTTATCCCTCAATCAACATCAAAAATAAAAAGGGTTTCTGGTCATTATCACATTGTTACTTGTGGGTGCTTGTTGCATGATAACTGGCTGCCACATCTGCAACATTACAATAGTGACCACACTTCAGGAGTACTTTATCAGCTGTAAAGGACATTTACGATGTTCTGAGATCCTGAAAGGCATTTATATAAATGTAAGCCTTTCTTTTGTTATTTGTAAAGCTGACGTTTATGTAACTGTACTGCTTTTCTTTCCTCTGAGAGTTAATTCCAACTTGTCAGGCTCCTAATATTTCTGAGAAGACTTTTGCTTTGTACCTAATTATGTCTATCCTTTTGCCGTGTTGAAATGCTCCGGGGGCCTGTAGTGCAAGAAAGCTTTGCTGCTCACTCTGTGCAAAGAGTTGTCTGCTGGCTCAAGGCAGCTAATTCCGGAGAGGAAGCATCACTGAAGGGTGATCTTGGGCAGCTTGGTCTTGCCAGTCACCGTACACTGGCATAGTGTCCTGAGGATGATTGCAAACGTCTTACTGTGCGGCTCAACATCAGGCACACAGGGGTGGATTCTCTGTTTGGGAGACTATATTCTCCCTCCGGCGCTGAATTGCGGCAGTTTTATGATCCCCTTGCGGTTGTAAAGCGAGATGCCATGCCATGCAAATTTTCCCAGGGAATCCCGCTATCGGGCCGTCATCTTCAGCGGGCGGCCCGATATGAAGGTCCGGCAGCCGGTACCCAGCCCCGCACCGCAAATCGGCAGTTCGATCTCGGAAGGAAAGGGTAGCGAGGGGTGGGTGGGGAGGAGGGGCACCTCCATCAGAAGGTCCCTTCTGACTGGGGACACCCTCACCTCAAAGCCCAGTGACCTTCCTGCACGCCCCTCCCCCAGTCTATCCTCTGAGATCCCGATCGCCCCCTCGCAACCCCCCCCCCCCCCCCCCAGAAGTTCTCTATCCTCCTTGCCCTGGGAACCCTGCCACTTCCGTGACTTTCAGTTCCCGGGACTTAGTTCCAGATAGCTCCCTGCAGTACCTCATCTGACCACTGCAGCGCTGTGACTGGAGAGCGTCCAGGCAATCTGATTGGCTGGTAGCTCCTCACTCTTCCTGGGTGAGGGCTGAAGTCCTTCCTCATGCCAATCAATGCTCATTAGAGTGTGATATGGCATTCGGGCTGCTGGAATCAGCGAGGATGTGTTCTGGCCATAATCTCTCACAATCGTGCTTGACACTGTTATAAACCCCATGGGGACGACCCGATTAATCTCTCCATAAGCCTCGTGGAGTATGCGTTCCCCCGCTGAGGGGATAGTTAACTATGGACTTTAAAAGTCGGCCGAGGTTGGAGCCGAGCTGCAGAGTAGTCCCGACTGGGACTGTTACTTGTATATACGTTACCTTGGTAATAAACCAATCGTTTCAACTCTCCTTTCTGGACTTCTCTGTGACTACTAAAGACGGCAACAGCATTTTGGTCTCCTAGTTAACATTTACTGCAAAAATCATTGCAGAGCAGGGCTCCTTCTCATCCAACTTCTGCCCAAATTCGATTGCTAACAGACTGGACTAGGCCCCTCTCTCCTCACAACATCTCTTTCAACACCCTGCCAGTGGGTAAAGCTTCTGAACTGTAATTAGGAATGGACGTTTTGTCTGCTATTCCCTTCCTTAGCTGAGGTGGTTTTGAACCTAAACAGATAACTTGGTGTTAAAAATGAGATTTGTTCTGGAATTACTGCACTGGATGATGTCTTTATTTTTGAATGATCCGAGGTGCTGTGTTCCAGTTTTATTTTTGAAATGTTTAAAGACATAAATAATAACACGCTGACCTGGCTTCTTTGCTGCTCTGGAAAAAGTCCCTTTGATCACGTTGCAGTGAGAATTATCGCCGCCACACACCCCACATTTGTCTTCCTTCTTAATGGAGCCCAGTACTTTATCACATCCCACTTTCTGAAACATCAAAAGAACACTAGACTTTACATTTTGCAGTGTTTGAGAGTATTATTAACAGGCTTTTTATAAAGATAAGCATCAATATCAAAGAAAGCCATTAATGTCAAAGACATACTCGCTGAGATAGAGTTACCCCTGTTTTAGTCTAGTTTAGTAGATGTTAAAACTAGCTAATCATTTTCTGATGAATTTCACATCCATGGACGCCTCTGCAATCCAGGATCCTTCCATTTTATCCATTGCACTCTGTAAAGATATGGCAGGTGAATATCCTCAGACTATGTCCCATTATCCAGTATAGTTTACTACTTTGGAGATGTATTCAAACAACTCAGTACATATGCAAAATACATATATTATTTTAATCAGTTATTTCACTCTGAAATTTGCCAGGGACAAGTTTAAAACTAAAAATAAGTCTAAATCCACTGCTGGTTCGCGGGTGCACTCTATGCTGGGTGCTATTCTTTGCAAGGCCACTACCTATATGACTGCTGACCTCAAAGAAATTGAACAATTTTCCAATCAGATTAGTGCAGACAGGATCCAAGGAGGCACACAAAAAAAATACATCAATATTTTAACAATACTGCATCATCCTATTATTCAATCATCTTTCTAGCTGCCTCATAAGGTCAGTCACCACAAAATGTTGAGAAAAAGGAAATATTGGCAAGTCTTTATTTTGTGTGTTGGAACCAAGTCCAATTGGCAACAGATTATCTTTCAGTTTCCAAATATTTAAGAAAAAATGTAAATGCTTTCCCAGGTAGAGTACAAATGTATGTCTGATCAACAAAACCGAGTTAGAGTCCCGGTTAGTGACCCATTGAGAAAAAGAGTTTTTGCGAGCTATTACAGCTGTACACTAAACATTTCACATTTACATACGGCAGCACTAAGCTGGTGTTTCTATTGTAAAAATAAAGCAGGAATGTTTCTGTGGGATTGTGTGGACTCCTGTTCTATCAGAAAAAGGAGATCAATTTGTATGATATGGAAAAATAACATCTGAGGCGCAAACCTGTTCAGAGGCTTTTCAGGAAATGGTAGAACTGACCAAACTGTAATTAGTCCAAAAATGCTGTCAAAATATTAAAGTGAGTAAATAAATATATCATAAAATAAAATAAAAATTCTCACTTTAGTCTTCCTTTCCGCCTTATGCTCTCTAACTAACTAAAGTTAGACATCAGGAGGCTGTAATAGGTTTGTGTTCTACCTTTGTCGAATGTATAATATTGTTCAAAGCAGACCAATTAAGCAGGGTGCCATGCACCCAATCTGTGCCAGAAAATCACACGCATGCCTGAAACAGATGTTTGGCTCTTTAAACATGTTACTAAGGGCCCAAATATATGTTTAAGACCCCTTTATAAAATTAGTTATTGATGACCAAAGCAGATTGGGTTTGTTTCAGTCTGGATTCTTTGGTAGCTACTTGGGCTGCCAAAAATAGGTAAATGTTAGACGCATTTTAAAATTAAATTTTCTGTAGAGCCACGGGTATGAGCAATAATTATACCCTCCGACTCCACAGTCGCTGAAGCCAACCCCTCCCACTATTATCTGATCTAGCCCTCCTCCCAGAACTTACCTCAGGGCCACTATCAGGAAGCCAAAACTGCTTTTTCTCATGGGGCAAGCTGCCTATGAAGATGGGACAGCCTCCACCAATTTGTAGTTTTGGTCTCTTTACCTAAGGGAATATATACTGGCATTGGAGGCAGTCCTAAGAAGGTTCATTAGGTTGATCCTAGGTATGGAGGGATTTTCTTATGTGGAGAGGTTGAGTAGGTTGGGCATGGACGTATTGATGTTTAGAAGAATGAGAGATGATCTTATTGAGACATATAGGATTCTCAGGGGGCTTCGCACAGTAGATGCTGAGAAGTTGTTTCTTGTGGGAGAGTCTAGGATCAGAGGGCATAATTTTAGAGTAAGGAGTCACCCTTTAAAGACAGATATGAGGAGGAATTTCTTCTCTCAGATGGTAATGAATCTATGGAATCCTTTACTACAGAGGCTGGGTCATTAAGTATGTTCAAGGCAGGGTAGTACAGTGGCGCAGTGGTTGGCACTGCTGCCTATGGCACTGAGGACCCGGGTTCGATCCTGGTCCCAGGTTACTGTCTGTGTGGAGTTTGCACATTCACCCTGTGTCTGCGTGGATCTTGCTCCCACAACCCAAAGATGTGCAGGTTAGGTGGATTGGCCAAGCTAAATTGTCCCTTAATTGGAAAAAATAATTGGGTACTCTAAATTTATTAAAAGAAAGTATATTCAAAGCTGAGATAGACAGATTTTTAATCAGTGACGGAATCAAAGGTTATGGGGATAAGGCAGGAAGTGGAGTTGAGGACTGTCATTTCAGATCAGTCATGATCTCATTGAATGGTCGAGCGGACTCGATGGGTTGAATGGCCTACTTCTGCTCCTGAATCTTATGGCCTTAAGGTCTTATGGAGCTGAAGTGAGACCCGAGCTCAATTTCAGAATAGCCCAACCTCTCCCTTGCGGCTGTGTAGGTCCAGACTAATTTACAAACCTTAATTTTTTGTGGCAAAGCAGTCCTGTAGATGAAAAATTATTCTGAATCCCATCTGAATTTTTATTAGACCTGATTCAATGTTCACAAAGAAAGAAGCAGATCCTTGATGGGCTTAGTTTTGCCAAGAATGTTTGTTAAAGGAAATATTTTGCTCCTGTCTTTGTTAACTAAAGATGCTGTGGTTTTTCACTTTCAAAAGCACTACTTCCTTGGCTCTATACTCTAAAAACTGGCACAGTCTCCCAAGCAGACTGCTGACAAGATGGTGCGCATATATTATCTGGGTATATATAGAGGTTACACTTTATTTTAGTTAGTTTTGTTTTATTACTATAATGGGAAAGTATTTGGCCAATTTGGAACTATTGAAAAATACGAACTTTAGTTGTGCGAAGAGCTTCCTCCGCTGATATTCCACTATTGCAGTTTGTGAAGCTAACCAAAATAACTAAATGTATATTTTATCTACAGGAAATGGCTAAATAAGGCTTTTCTTTAAAGCAGGAGAAAAAAAACAGGATAAGAATTACAAGAAACGTGGCACTTCCAGATTAAGCCAGAAATGTAGATTTCATGGCAGAGGCTTCCAGGGCCATTTGGGAAGAGTCGCCAGCAGAGGGTAAACAGCTGTAAGGGCTGCACCTCATTCTAGGGTGATGTGGTTTAAAATTCCAACCCTAATGTCTTTCCTTCATCTCTCAACATATGAACCTCCTTGAAGAATTCAATCAGTTTGATAAGATATGCCATTCTTGCCAAGACTCTCTCACCTTTTCTCGACAGTGGTGAACGATTATTCCCATGAACAACTTTTCTACAACTGATGTCAAGCTAATAGTCCCATAACTGAATATGGGAGAAAACATTGTTTCACTTCTGTTACACAGCAAGTTGTACATTTCACCGTATGAACAACCTGATTCACTATGAAGAAAGCCACAGAAGAATGGGACAATGCGTTTTAAATAATAATAATAATCTTTGTTGTCACAAGTAGGTTTATATTAACACTGCAATGAAGTTACTGTGAAAAGCCCCTAGTCGCCACATTCTAGCGCCTGTTTGGATACACAGAGGGAGAATTCAGAATGTCCAATTCACCTAACAGCATGTCTTTCGGGACTTGTGAGAGGTAGTCGGAACACCGGGGAGAAACCCACGCAGACACAGGGAGAACATGCAGACTCCGCACAGACAGTGACCCAAGCCGGGAATCGAACCTGGGTCCCTGGTGCTGAGAAGCAACTGTGCTAACCACTGTTCTACCGTAAATGGAAGGCTTCTTGTGTATGTGAATAGCACATAACAGATAATAATATGGAACAGCTTAAAATATTTACCTTCAGTAAAATTTCATTTATCAATAATGACCTTTAAATGATTGTTGTTTGTCTATAATATTAGTAACCATTTGAGTTATTGAGCACGTAGTGGACCAGGTAGAATGCTTGTTTGACAGAATCTGAGAAAAACTTGTGACTTTGCATGATCTAATTCTACATTAACACAATGATCACATCACTCACCACACAATCACCTCGAACACAAATATCATGGTGATTGCTGTAGGAACAAAGTGTTCCATCATGTACGATTCGTTTCATGTATACAACTTCCTTAGTTTCTTTTGATTCACAGGTGAGGAAGCACCTTTGTTCAGCTGTTGAGAGATATGAATTATATTACATACAAATTTATCCTTGCCACATCATAGAATAACTCTTGCTTTATCATGTCTTTGAAGCTTCTTTTCTGACTGTAAGTGCATCTTACTTGATGCAGTAGATCAATACCAATTTTAGACTCCTTTTTGAAGAAAGCAAATGATTAAATATTTTAATGGCTCAACACTTAAATGTCAACTAACACACCGTTTTATGCCGTATTCATTGTCAGGGTTGACCTGGATGGTGTGAACCTCCAGGAACAATCTGAGGCTGGAAGATGGACTCCCTCCAGGACACCAAATCGCCCCTCACCCACTGCTGTGCCATTCCTGGATCCAGGGTTACAGGTTGCCTCCATCCTGAATGCCAGAGACAGCCCCAAGCATTGTTCATGTGAGTCCCGACATCTGCCCAACACGTTGTTCCAAACGTGTTTCATGCCAACATATTTTCCTGCCTGCACTGCAGTGAATCTGGTTTGCTGCGCTCTCTATAACATGGTCCTCCAGAGAGTTGTGGAACCTAAGAATGGTAAAACCCTGGAGGGGGACAGCTAATTGGGGGAGGAGTAGGAGGAGGAGGAAGAATTGGGGAGAGAGAGCAATGACACTGAACAGAGAGTGCCCCTGCTGCATGTTGGCACAGTGGTTAGCACTGCTGCCTCACAGCTTCAGGGACCCGGATTCAATTCCGGCCTGGGGTCACTGTCTGTGTGGAGTTTGCACTTTCTCCTCGTGTCTGTGTGGGATTCCTCCGGGTGCTCCGATTTCCTCCCACAGTCCAAAGATGTGCAGGTTAGGTGGGTTGGCCATGCAAAATTGCCCTTTCATGTCCAAAAGGTTAGATGGGGTTACTGGGATAGGGAAGAGGTGCGGGCTTAAGTAGGGTGCTCTTTCCAAGAGCCGGTGCAGACTCGATGGGCCGAATGGCTTCCTGTAGATTCTATGATCTATGATGAGGTGGCCTCCGCCCACCAGGAGGAGGGAGATGCACCTCCCTCCTCTTGGTGTCAGGCAAGTTGTACAATTAATCTGAGCAAACCCCTCGGGCTCAGAAGTGGCAATCTACCTTTGCTGCACCTAGTCCAGTGTCACCTCGAGTGGTCTATCGATAAAGGAGGCTGTCCTATCTGCTCCTGATGTTCTGTGTTGTCCGGTTTATCTCCTTTGCTGCAGTAAATTCAAATTTTGTTTTATGATAACTTATATGACTGTAATTATTGCTGCCATTTTTAAGGTATGGCAGTAATTTTTAAATCTGAAATTATTCTTGATATCCTAACCCTGCACCCTTCACATGTGATTCACATTGTCTCATGAGTGACAAATCATGGGACTCTGTGCACACCCAACATAAGGTGTACTTCTCGGTATCCTTGCAATGCAGCCCAAATGGAAAATCATTCTTCTAGTTGCTTCAGTTAAAGGTTTGAAGATCATAAGAAGCTGGAATGAGGAAAAATCAGTTAGCCAAACATGGTTCTTGTCTATTATGGGATCCAGAATGACCATTTCCATCTGTCTCTCACTTGGGAATAAATATTTGGATTGTTTTAGAAGGGAACATTGAAATTGCTGGATGGGAAAAGATTAAGATACATCAAGTTCACCTTCTACCAACCTGTTATAATAATCTTTATTGTCACAAGTAGGCTTACATTAATACTGCAATGAAGTTACTGCGAAAAGCCCCTAGTCGCCACATTCCGGCACCTGTTCGGGTACACAGAGGGAGAATTCAGAATGTCCAAATTACCAATCGGCACATCTTTGGACTGTGAGAGGAAACTGGAGCACCCGGAGGAAACCCACACAGACACAGGGAGAACGTGCAGACTCGGCACAGACAGTGACCCAAGCTGGGAATCAAAACTGGGATCCTGGTGCTGTGAAGCAACAGTGCTACCCATTGTGCTACCGTGCCGCCCAATGTTAGTCAATGATGCAACCATAAGTGATTTGCTGACCAATCATGGCAATCAATTTCCATTAATTAGTGTACAAATGACAAATGAGATGAAGAAAACCTGCCATTGGTGAAAAACTTTGGGAACCATGGATAGAATGTTGTTGATGTGATGGATGTCTCTCCTGTCATCTGGAGAGGCCTTTTCGAAGGCCTGTCAATCTACAAGGCAACCAGGCAGGGGTAAGGCCAGCAATGGGCCTTCAGCTGGAATCAAGACCCCAGGAGTGGAAGTTTTGCCTACTGACAGCTGCAAGCCAATCAGAAGCCAGCAGTTCTTCTGCTCAGCAGTGTCACTGGAGAGGTCTTGAATGCTGTCAGAAGGACAGTTGCAGGATCGCGGCGTGACTCAGGCCAGAGGTGAGTAATGTGAGAAGTATGGCAGCAAGGGTAGAGGGTGGCTCGCAGTGGGCTCCCCTTCCCATGTCTGGTCCAATGATCAGGCATTGAGTGTCATTGATCGTGGAACCCCTCTCCCCAGGAGGTGACAAGCAACCCGCACAGGCTTATCTATCGTGCACACTGCATGGAAACAGCCCCGCTGGTCACGGGTTTAAACCCAGCAGCAGCAGGATGAGGCCCTTTACTGGTCATTAATTGCCACCATTGGTCAAATTACATGCTCCACTTGCCTCCAAACTTGCGCCAGCGAGGTGCATGGCCTCCACCCGCTGCAGTAATTAACCAAAGGCAGGAATTTCCTCCAATAGGAGACCCTGTTTCCCTGGAGCCAGTGTTGGACTGGAGGCCATTACACTGCGTAGGATGATGATGTCCACAAGGAGGCTTTACTTGGAGGGGGGGGGGGGGGCGGGGGGGGGGGGGGGGGGGGGAGGAGGCAGGGGGGCTGTGTGGTGAAGGGGTTTTTATGGAGTGTCAAATGATTAGCAATATTTTTCATCATGGTGGACTGACGGGTGCTGGACGTTTTGATGACATAAGGTAAATGGGAACTATTTTTGTGCCAATAGTGGTCTAGCCATCCATCAACCCTGCACAGCTTTGATCCCCTTGCTGCTTATCCGGCAATATCCAATGTGATCAGTTTTAAAGGGCATTGGTGGGTGCGGTCAAGGTTCCAGCTGGGGATTTTCAAAATCCACTGTGATGATCAGACTTTGTGCCATTTTGGAGTACGTGTAACAATTATTAAGTACACCTAGTTGTGTACATTATAGGCTGCACAGATTTCTATGCTGTGTGCACCTGCCAGCTAGCAGCATTTCAGGAACATTGGTAAAATTAAAATGTCATGGCCAAGGACACTGAAAGCTTCCTTACGGTCACGATGCTCATATGGCAGCCACTCGTGCATGCTGTGGTTATACTCAAAGTTGTTATTCCATTGCCTGCATTGCTGTTCTCTAAAGTCTTCAAAATGCTCTGGACAGTCTTCTGTGTTACAAAGCTGATACTCGTAACTCTGACCAGAACACTCTCGACCACCATTCGAAGGTCTGGGGGAGGAAAGCAAAGTTCAATAGACAGGGTATTGACTTGTAGCTGCAAAGTATTCTTGATTTAATCAAACCATCAAAATAAACGACCATTAGATTAGTTGTATAAATCACATCCTTACTTTGAAACATGCTACCTAAATTGCATCAATGGATAAGTCATTCTCAAACGTTCTTCAGAGTATCTCCAGTTGCAGAGTAATAGGCAGTAGACTGTTCTAATACGATGGTCAAATAGTCAATCATTTACTGAGTATGAAAGGCTGTTATTAATTGGAAACATATTTTTAGCCCAAACATAAATTCCTGGCAATAACGTCAACCTAACTGTAACTGTTTTAAACTGTGAGGTAGTGGATACAGGAGACGAATGGGGTGATCCGAAGAGACAAGGAGGAGACAGGAGTGAGACTTTGATGGGAAAGAGAAGTAGGGGAGATGATTTAAGGCATCGCTTTTTCACTATGCCTTGTTGCTGTTTCACCAATCAGTTATCACTCCTTGTGCGAGGTGCTCGAGAAGCCCAGCGAATCATACCCATATGTTTTGGTCATGCCCGGCACTACAGGGGTTTTGGATGGGGGTGACAAAGGTGCTTTCAAAAGTAGTGGGGGTCCGGGTCGAACCAAGCTGGGGGTTGGCTATATTTGGGGTTGCACAAGAGCCGGGAGTGCAGGAGGCGAGAGAGGCCGATGTTTTGGCCTTTGCGTCCCTACTAGCCCGGCTTAGGATATTGCTAATGTGGAAAGAAGCCAAGCCCCCGGGGGTGGAGACCTGGATAAATGACATGGCAGGGTTTATAAAGCTAGAGCGGATTAAGTTCGTCCTAAGGGGGTCGGCTCAAGGGTTCACCAGGCGGTTGCAACCGTTCGTCGAATACCTCGCAGAAAGATAGATGGAATGGAAAAAAGAAGGCAGCAGCAGCAGCCCAGGATCGGGGGGGGGGGGGAGGAACCAGAAGGACTCTCAGGGTTGTTAATATATACTGTATAATATGTATAGGTCGTTGCTACAGATAATTATATATTGGACTGTTAAAATATATTTTTGGAGAGTGTTACTTGTGATAAGGCAGTTGCCAATTAGGGTTAGTTTTCATTTTTGTTATTTATTATTTATTCATTTTCTGTTCATAAAATAGGTCATTGTTATTTGTGTTGTTATAATATTGTGTAAAGGATGCACAATGTACTGTGTTGGTTGACCAAAAATTTTCAATAAAATATATTTTTTTAAAAATCAGTTATCACTCCTAGCCAGGCACTTGCTCGCTACCAGAGCACAAAACCTGTTCTCAGATCTAAACAGGTGTTCCCCTGTCCCCCAATAATCTCTCATACATCCTACTGAACGACAACACTCCCATTGACAAACGAGTGAAGAAATGGACTGGAGAGAAGAAAAATCAGAAAAGACGACAAAAAAAAGAGACAAATTAACAAACAGTGATAAGGGAAAGAATCCAACAGGACAATAAGATTTAAGAAGAATATAAAGGGGGAACCAGCAATCTATACAAATCACACAGTTTTTGTCTATCCACACTTTTCTGATATGTTGGAGGGCAGTTTGCTGTACAGAGCCTGGCATATGCGGAGGGCCGTAGAGCGAGCAGAGGACTGGAGTGGGAGATGCACGCGTGGCTGTCCATGGTTAGCGGTGGCAGCAAAATGGGATATGATGGCGGTAAAAAAACAGCAGCAGGAAAGGTGAAGCCAACAACAAAGTTGAAATGAAATGAAATGAAAATCGCATATTGTCATGAGTAGACTTCAAATGAAGTTACTGCGAAAAGCCATCCCAGATGCAGAGTTGGGAACTGGGGGGATGTGGTAGGGGAAGACAGCACAGGGGAAAGGGTGGCATGGAAGGGGGGGAAAAGCATGCGAGTAAGAGAGGAACGCATGGGAAGTATGGAACGTGGGTCGAATGGGATGGCTTAGGGGGACATGAATGGGAAATGGGGTGGCGTAGCAAAAATGGGCTGGGATGTGTGGAAGAATTCAGTACATCAAGGGTTAATTTGGGAGTGAGTGCAATGGTGCCCACTGCTGATGTTATAATAGATAGAGGTACAGTTCATAGTTGATTTTATTCTATTTCCAGACAGTTTTGTTTCCATATTTTGCTGGTATTATACTGATGGATGGCAAGTTCCCATGATGAAATCAAATGATTTGAGCTACAATGACACACAGGGCGGGATTCTCAAACCGCCCCCCCGCCCCCCGTTGGAGAATCGCCGTGAGGCAGCCTGAATCCCGCCCCGCCGCTCCGATGCCGGCTGCCGAATTCTCCAGTGGCTTTTTTTTGACGGGGGCAGGGATTGTGCCGCGCCGGTCGGGGGCCGTTGGCAGTGGCCCCCCCGATGATTCTCCGGTCCCCGATGGGCCGAGCGGCCGGCCATTTTTGGCCAGTCCCGCCGGCGTGAATTACATAAATTTTGTCCCGGTGGGATCTGGCTCTGAGGGCGGCCTGCGGAGTCCTCGGGGGGGGGCGTGGGGGGACCCGGCCCTGGGGGCTGGCCCCCATGGTGGCCTGGCCCCCGATTGGGGCCCACCGTTCTGCGGGCGGGCCTGTGCCGTGGGGGCACTCTTTTCCTCCGGAAGCTCGTGCCGGCCATGGCGGAGCTTTACACAGGCCGGCGCGGAGAGGAAACCCCCTGCGCATGCACAGGAATTACGCCAGTGGTTCTGGGAACACGCTGGTGCTCCTGCGCATGCGCCAACTCGCGCCGGCCGGCGGAGGCCCTTTGGCGCCAGTGGGTGCGGCGCCAACCACTCCAGCGCTGGCCTAGCCCCCGAAGGTGCGGACGATTCCGCACCTTCCGGGCGGCCCGACGCCGGAGTGGTTCACGCCACTCTGCCGCTAGTACGGCCCGCCCGCCGGATACCGGAGAATCCCGCCCACAGTCTTTGATTTTATTCCATACAGCATCATCTACAGTTCACGGGAGACTGGATTATTTGACATTATAAGACTCAGATTTTGCAACAGTAATGACAGTTAAGCTGTCGGTGTTTGCCATCTTTACTCATCTGAAACTCACAGCAACATCTCGAGTCTGTACATGATCGGTTAAATGCAAAGTCCAGAAGTTACTGTCAGTGATGTTGTGTTTCTGCAATCGATTAGAAATCATTGCACTGCTGAGAACTTGCCCATTTATTTTGTAACAGCGCTGTTAAGAACTCCTGATAAAGTTATGCAAACGAGGTGAATTTGGGTTTTTAACAGTGTACTAAGTCATAACTACTTCTGACCTTGCAAAATGAATTTTAAACGTGTAATGTTATTTTTAAAAATCTATGTTTTTAAATTACATATTGCAGTCTGTTTTATGATAATAATAATCTTTTATAATTCAAGATGTTAATGCATACGGTCCAATTATTTAATTTATTCTCTGTAAGATTAGTAAAATGTGTACGATAATAAATGCATTCTACTTCCTGGACTGCTGTCTATTTGAGTGTTTCAATGTGATTTGCTGCTTATCCTCCTTGAAGACATTGGGCACGAAAGTATCATATCTGGTGCGACTTTCTGGGCATTTCCAGATGGCGAACCGGCAAGACTGCGGCAAGTATTTAACGGCATTTGATGCCACAAATGATCCCCAATGAGCTACACCAGTACTGGCTATCCTGCCAGCTGATTCGCCAGACTCGCACCTGGCAGTTCCCCGTAAACAAGGGGGAGCTGCTTTTACACACTCCCTCCGAGTTCACTCCCAGTCAGCACAAAAGCATGGCACCACGCAGACCTTCTCCACGCTTCGGGGATGCCAACCTGGCCAGGCATTTGGACACTGTCGGAAGACCAGCTTCAGGACTGCCAATGCCATCAGAGATGCTGTGGCAGGAGTCGTCAATTCATGACTAAGAGGACCGTCGTACAATGCAGGAAGAAGACCAATGATTTCCACCGGATTGCAAGGGTAAGTTAACACCGGCTCCCTGGCACCAGTTCTGCCTGCCACCCCCTGACCTCGTCCCCCCCCCCCCCCGCAACAGATCAGCAGCTGACACCACACATCATCCGCACATCCGATCACAGTGCTTGTGCCCTAGTACACCCTGGCACCCACCATCATCAACCCTCCATGTCCAGGTTCAGTGCACACACATGCCACCTGCCATAGACCCCCCCCCCCCCCCCCCCCCCCCGATGCACTAAGCGTGCAGCTCTCAATGGCCCCTCTCTGTCTCCGCAGGGGAAGTTAGCCCACAATAGGCGTGAAAGGGCCCAGATGGGCGACGGAGTTCCAGACATCAGAATCCTCACCCCTATGAGTAACAGGCCCTGGAAAATCGCGGGGTTGGCCGAGGAGAGAGCAGTCACTGACAACGAGGTTTGCCTGCGCTGCAGAGGGGAGGATCCACTGCTCTTTGCCCAGATGACCCGTCTTAAGTGAGTCATTCATGTCAGACAAAAGGATCCTTCCCTCCCACTAACCACATGTCCATTGTCTCACAGGATCTCCATTTGATGGTGCTGGGTATTCAGGGCCATCCAGGGTCACCCCCCCCCCACCCCGCCTTCTATTATCCCCACCCTCCACTAACGTAGAGACACCCATCTCGATGGGCGACACTAGTGGATAGGCTTCTGGGGCACAATCTGGTGAGCACCACACAGTTTAAGATGCATATTAGGTTGAGGCAGAAACATCCAAGGGAGTCAGCAGTCAGAAGTCTGCTGGATCCTAGGACTCAGCCAAGTCCTAGTCAGATGCCGAGCCTCTGGGCAAGGTTATCCCTGAGTTGATGCAGATGATAGGGTAAGACCGTAAGATTCAGGACGAGATTTTTAAAAAATAATTCATTTATGGGATGTGGGCATTGCTGGTTATGCCAGCATTTATTGCCCATCCCGAGTTGCCCTTTAGAAGGTGGTGGTGGGACTTCCGGGTGCGGCTATGCAGAGCTAGGTCGCATATTCGGCAGCTCCTGCTTGGAATGGACTTTTGGGCTCTTTTACAGGGCCCCCACGGCATTTGTTTGACATTTCCCGGTGTGGGAAGAAGACTGCAGCATTCCCCTGACAGTGTCCCCCAGGAATGTTATGTCTTTTGGCTACCAGACCCGGCAGAAACAGTAAAAGATTTGGCTTGAGCTGCAGGAATAGACAAAAGCCTCTTCCAGCATGCAGGCGAGGGAAGGGCAAGCTTAAAGCTGCATTCTGACTTGAGGGCCTCTATCAAAGGTGAATTCTAGCAGCAGAGGGAACAACTGTGAAAAGATCTACCAAGGCCATTGAAGAAGCAGGGACGAGGCTTCTGGTGGCGGCCATGGAGGAGTAGGTCGCGCATTCGGCAGCTCCCGTCTGGAACCGACTCTCAGACCTTTTTCAGGAGTTTCCATAGACTTTTTGGGGCAGACTGGTGAAGCAAACACTGCCAAAAGGATTCCCTCTCGACTTCCGGTTGCGGCTATGCGGAGCTAAGCCGCACGATTCGGCAGCTCCCGCTACCACGGACTTTCGGGCTCGTTAGAGGAGCCCCAACGGAACTTTTTTTTTTGACGCAACTTCTATGAAACAGACCAGAAGCGTAACGGCCAAAGGAGCGGCACTGGAGCAACGGGAGAAGCGAGGGAAAGAAAACAAAATGGCGGCAGCCGGGGACAAAGGGGAGCTGCAGGAGTTCATCAACGCTGCCTAGAGGAGCAGCGCGAGGAGATGCGCAAGGAGATGTTGGCGCCTATGCTTTCGGCAATTGAAGGACTCGGGATCACCCAGAAGGCCCACGAAGATCCAGGAGGTACAGAAAAGAGTCAGTCAGAACGAGGACGAGCTTGTGGGCCTGGCGGTGAGAGTGGAGCAGAACGAGGCGCTACACAAGAGGTGGGCGGGAAGACTCGAAGACCTGGAGAACAGGTCGAGGAGAAAGAATCTGCGAATCCTGGGTCTCCCTGAGGGAGTGGAGGGGGCTGATGCCGGGGCATACGCGAGCACGATGCTCGAGGCGATGATGGGCACGAAGGCCCCTTCGAGGCCGCTGGAGTTGGACGGGGCACATCGGGTGCTGGCGAAGAAGCCCCAGGCAAATGAGCCACCAAGGGCGATGGTGGTGAGGTTCCACCGGTTCACGGTCAGAGAGTGGGTCCTGAGATGGGCCAAGAAGGAGCGGAGCAGTAAGTGGGACAATGCAGAAATCCGAATATACCCGGACTGGAGCATGGAGGTTGCAAAGCGGAGAGCGGGTTTCAACAGGGCCAAAGCGGCGTTGTACCGGAAAGCAGTGAAATTCGGAATGCTGCAGCCAGCGCGACTGTGGGTCACATACAAGGGCCAACACTATTACTTCAAAACGCCTGAAGAGGCGTGGACCTTTGTGCAAGCCGAAAAGTTGGACTCTAACTGAGGGTTTGTGAGGGTGGAGGGGATGTTTTGGGGTTTGATGTGTGATGGTTGTTGTATATAGGGGGTCAATCACGCGCAGGAAATGTTACATGGGATGGGGGAGAGAGACAAGGCCGCGACAGGAGCTGCGCCAGAGGGGGCGGAGCGGGCTTTGGAAAACGCGGGGTGTTTTCCCGCGTGCGGGAAGAAAGGCGGGAAGGGGAACGAAGGAATGCATATGGATTGGAAGACTCCCACGCGGGGAGGTCAATGGGACGGCGGGGGAAGCCGGGGTCAGCAGGCGTCAGCTGACTTACGGGAGTGACATGGGGGGAGTAAAAAAGGGGGGGGGGGGAAAGGGATGCTGCTGCACTGGCCGAAAGGGAATGGGACACAGAAGAGGTGGTCGGGACGGGGGTCCCTCCTCTGGGGGACTGGAAGGTGAGGTAGGCGTGGACACGGGACTGGCCCAGAAAAGGAGATGGCTAGTCGGCAGGGGGGGGGGGGGCCTCCAATCCGGCTGATAACGTGGAATGTGAGGGGCCTGAATGGGCCGGTGAAGAGGGCTCGAGTGTTCGCGCACTTAAAGGGACTGAAGGCGGACGTGGCCATGCTCCAAGAGACACACCTGAAGGTGGCGGACCAGGTCAGGCTAAGAAAGGGATGAGTAGGACAGGTATTCCACTCGGGACTGGACGCGAAGAATAGAGGGGTGGCAATATTGGTGGGAAAGCGTGTGTCATTTGAGGCCAAGACTATTGTAGCGGACAATGGAGGGTGATATGTAATGGTGAGCGGTAGGCTGCAAGGGACGTGGGTGGTGTTGGTAAACGTATACGCCCCGAACTGGGCTGATGCAGGATTCATGAAGCGCATGTCGGGGCGCATTCCGGACCTGGAGATAGGAGGCCTGATAATGGGAGGGGACTTCAATACAGTGTTGGATCCAGCACTGGACGCTCCAAATCAAGGACTGGAAAGAGGCCGGCGGTGGCCAAGGTACTTAGGGGGTTTATGGATCAGATGGGGGGAGTGGACCCATGGCGGTTTGCAAGGCCGCAGGCCAGAAAATTTTCTTTCTTCTCCCATGTACACAAAGCCTACTCCCGGATAGATTTCTTTGTTCTGGGTAGGGCGCTTATCCCGAGGGTGGAGGGGACGGAGGATTCGGCTCTAGCCGTTTCGGACCATGCCCAGCACTGGGTGGAACTGGAGCTGGGAGAGGAGAGGGACCAATGCCCGTTGTGGCGGCTGGATGTGGGACTGCTGGCGGACAAGGTGGTGTGTGGGAAGGTGAGGGGGTGTATCGAAAGGTACTTGGAGGCCAACGACAACGGGGAGGTGCAGGTGGGGGTGGTATGGGAGGCGTTGAAGGCGATGATCAGGGGAGAGCTAATTTCCATTAGGGCTCATAGGGAGAAGACAGAGGGTATGGAAAGGGGGAGGTTAGTGGGGGAGATTTTGAGAGTGGACAGGAGATACGCAGAGGCCCCGGGGGAAAGATTACTTGGGGAAAGACGACGGCTCCAGACGGAGTTTGACCTGTTGACCACAGGGAAGGCGGAGGCACAGTGGAGGAAAGCGCAGGGGGCGACCTACGAGTATGGGGAAAAGGCGAGTCGGATGCTGGCACACCAGCTCCGTAAGAGGATGGCAGCGAGGGAAATAGGGGGAGTCAAAGATGGAACGGGAGCCACGGTTCGGAGTGCGACGAAAATAAACAAGGTATTTAAGGCCTTTTATGAAGAGCTGTACAGATCCCAGCCCCCAGCGGGGGAAGAGGGGATGAGACTATTCCTAGATCAGCTGAGATTCCCGAGGGTGGAGGAGCAAGAGGTGGCTGGTTTGGGGGCACCAATTGGGTTGGAGGAACTGAGCAAGGGTTTGGGGAGCATGCAGGCGGGAAAGGTCCCGGGACCGGACGGATTCCCGGTGGAGTTCTACAGGAAGTACACAGACCTGTTGGCCCCGCTACTGGTGAGGACCTTTAATGAGACAAGAGAGGAGGGGACCCTGCCCCCGACAATGTCGGAAGCGACAATTTCTTTGATCCTAAAGCGGGACAAGGACCCACTGCAATGTGGATCGTACAGGCGAATCTCGCTCCTCAATGTGGATGCAAAGTTGCTGGCAAAAGTGCTGGCCACGAGGATCGAGGACTGTGTCCGGGGGTAATCCATGAGGACCAGACGGGATTTGTAAAGGGCAGGCAACTAAACACCAATGTGCGGCGGCTCTTAAACGTGATAGTGATGCTATCGGAGGAGGAAGAGGCAGAGATAGTGGCAGCTATGGACGCGGAGAAGGCCTTTGACCGAGTAGAGTGGGAGTACCTCTGGGAGGTGCTGCGTAGGTTTGGGTTCGGGGTAGGGTTTATCAATTGGGTTAAGCTCCTTTACAGAGCCCCGATGGCGAGTGTAGTGACGAACCGGCGGAGGTCGGAGTACTTTCGACTGTACCGAGGGACGAGGCAGGGGTGCCCCCTGTCCCCCCTGTTGTTCGCATTGGCGATCGAACCATTGGCCATGTCATTGAGGGAGTCTAATAAATGGAGGGGGGTGGTCCGAGGGGGAGAAGAGCATCGGGTGTCGCTATATACGGATGACCTGTTGCTGTACGTGGCGGATCCAATGGAGGGGATGGTGGAGGTCATGCAGACTCTAAGGGAGTTTGGGGAGTTTTCGGGCTATAAGCTCAATGTAGGGAAGAGTGAGCTCTTTGTATTACAGGCGGAGGACCAAGAAAGAGGGATAGGGGACCTACTGCTCAGGAGGGCGGAGGGGAGCTTTCGGTATCTGGGGATCCAGATAGCCAGGAGTTGGGGGACCCTACATAAACTGAATCTGACGAGGTTGGTGGAGCAAATGGAGGAGGATTTCAAAAGATGGGACATGTTACCGCTCTCGCTGGCGGGTAGAGTGCAGTCGGTCAAAATGGTGGTCCTTCCGAGGTTTCTGTTTGTGTTTCAGTGCCTTCCCATCGTGATCACTGAGGCCTTTTTTAAGAGAGTAGGCAGGAGTATTATGGGGTTTGTGTGGGCGAATAAGACCCCGAGAGTAAGAAGAGGGTTCCTGGAACGCAGTAGGGACCGAGGAGGGTTGGCGCTGCCAAACCTGGGGAGCTACTACTGGGCAGCAAATGTGGCGATGATCCGCAAGTGGGTTATGGAGGGAGAGGGGGCGGCATGGAAGAGGATGGAGATGGCGTCCTGTAAAGGAACGAGCCTGGGGGCGTTGGTGACGGCACCGCTGCCGCTCTCGCCGACAAAGTATACCACGAGCCCGGTGGTGGCGGCAACGCTAAGGATCTGGGGCCAGTGGAGACGGCACCGGGGTGCAATGGGAGCCTCGGTGTGGTCCCCGATCAGGGGTAACCACCAGTTTATCCCGGGGAAGATGGACGGGGGGGTTCCAGAGCTGGCATCGGGCGGGGATTGGAAGAATGGGGGACCTGTTCATCGACGGGACGTTTGTGAGCCTCGGGGCACTGGAGGAGAAATTCGAGTTACCCCCGGGAAATGCCTTTAGATATATGTAGGTGAGGGCTTTTGTGAGGCGACAGGTAAGGGAATTCCCGTTGCTCCCGGCACAATAAGTTCAAGATAGGGTGATCTCGGGTGTATGGGTCAGGGAGGGCAAGGTGTCGGAAATACACCAAGAGTTGAAAGAAGAGGGTGAAGCGCTGGTAGAAGAGTTGAAGGGTAAATGGGAGGAGGAGCTGGGGGAGATCGAGGAAGGTCTGTGGGCTGATGCCCTAGGTAGGGTTAATTCCTCCTCCTCGTGTGCCAGGCTCAGCCTGATACAATTTAAGGTGGTCCACAAAGCGCACTTGACAAGGGCGAGGTTGAGTAGGTTCTTTGGGGTGGAGGACAGATGTAGAAGGTGCTCAGGGAGCCCGGCGAACCATGTCCATATGTTTTGGTCATGCCCGGCACTGGAGGGGTTCTGGAGAGGAGTGGCGGGAGCAATATCTCAGCTGGTGAAAGTCCGCGTCAAGCCAAGCTGGGGGCTAGCAATATTTGGAGTAGTGGACGAACCATTCACCATTAAACATCTAACAGCTGATACATGTGCAGCCTCTGTCATGTTGTTCTCCACAGCGGCCTGCCTGCACCCCCCACCCCCCGCCCCCCCCTGTTGCCCTCCGCTCCCCCCACTGACCCACTGACAGTGCCGACACAGGCCCATCACCCTGGGGTGATGTTACACAGATCATGGGGGGTATAACAGGGTAACTGGAGGGGTGTGCGGCGCATTGTGTGGGTGGGATGTGGAATGGGAAGGGGGCGAGGAAGGAAGGAAATGGGCGGGAAGGAGGGTAACGTGGTGGACAATGGGAGGAGGGGTTGAATGAGGAGGAAGGAAGGAGGGAAATTGGTAGGAAGGAGCGGAAGGGGGGGGTGGGGTGGTCAACTGCAGGAAGGGTGAATGTAGGGGGAATTAGAACATAGAACATAGAACACTACAGCGCAGTACAGGCCCTTCGGCCCTCGATGTTGCTCCGACCTGTGAAACCACTCTAAAGCCCATCTACACTATTCCCTTATCGTCCATATGTCTATCCAATGACCATTTGAATGCCCTTAGTGCTGGTGAGTCCACTACTGTTGCAGGCAGGGCATTCCACGCCCTTACTACTCTCTGAGTAAAGAACCTATCTCTGACATCTGTCCTATATTTATCTCCCCTCAATTTAAAGTTATGTCCCCTGGTGCTAGACATCACCATCCAAGGAAAAAGGCTCTCACTGTACACCCTATCTAATCCTCTGATCATCTTGTATGCCTCAATTAAGTCACCTCTTAACCTTCTTCTCTCTAAAGAAAACAGCCTCAAGTCCCTCAGCCTTTCCTCATAAGATCTTCCTTTCATACCAGGCAACATTCTGGTAAATCTCCTCTGCACCCTTTCCAATGCTTCCACGTCCTTCCTATAATGCGGCGACCAGAATTGCACGCAATACTCCAAATGCGGCCGCACCAGAGTTTTGTACAGCTGCAACATGACCTCATGGCTCCAAAACTCAATCCCTCTACCAATAAAAGCTGACACACCATACGCCTTCTTAACAACCCTCTCAACCTGGGTGGCAACTTTCAGGGATCTATGTACATGGACACCGAGATCTCTCTGCTCATTCACACTACCAAGAATCTTACCATTGGGAGTGGAAAGCGGTTGAGCTGAGGGACAACGCCTCGTCCTATGAGATGCAGATGACAATGCGGGCCTCCCTGGCCTTCCAGCCATGCCGGACCCTCGCCGCTGACTGTCCTCCATCCTCCAGCTGCTCCCGCTGATCCTCCCTAGATCGCCGGCCAGCCCCTCTTGCTCTGGCCCCTGCTCATCCTTAGGCAAGGCTGCATGTCCCTCCTCCTCGAGCATGCTGATCCGCTGCTGTGCTAGGTTGTGGAGAGCACAACAGACCATCACAAAGCGAGAGGCCTCTGGGGCGTGTACCGCAGAGCACCACCAGAGCGGTCCAGGCATCGGAACTACATTTCAGTAGTCCAATGCACCGCCCAATGACAGCATGGGTGGCAGCATGGGCCTCGTTATAATCAGGTCTCAGGCCTACACATGGCGTCATCAGCTAGGACCTCAGCAAGTATCCCTTATTTCCCAAGAGCCAGCCTGTCATCCTGGGGTGGTCCTCGAAGATGCTGCGGATTCAGAGTGTCCCAGGATGTAGCTGTCATGCACGCTCCCTAGGAAGAGTGCACACACGTGCATGATCGGGAGGTGGTGATCGTACATGAGTTAAACATTCAGGGAATGGAACCCCTTCCTGTTAATGAAGGGCACCCCCTGATGCCCCGGTGCGCACAAGATGACATGCCATGGCATCTATTGCCCTTTGACCAGGGGCATCCCAGTGATGGCGGAATATCCTGCAGCCCGAGCATCTTGGTGGACATGGTCCACTCATAGTTTATATATTCAATTGTCCGGGCATACGGGGCAATCTTGACCTCACAGATGCACTTGTGGGCTGTACCTTGTGATATGCCACACAAGTCCCCGCTCGAACCCTGGAATGAACCGGCGGTTTAAAAATTCAGGGCTGCAGTGACCTTCGCGACCGAGAGCGGGCGTCATCCTCCTCCACGGGGTGCCAAATCCACAAAGATATGGCACAGGTGCCACACTGTCCCCTTATTCAGGTGGAGTCTCCTGCAGCACAAGCTGTCTGTCATTTCCCTGTATGACCAACAATGCCTGTACACCTTGGGCCCCTCGTCGGCCTGATGGGCGGCCGGGTCTGCAGGGTGTGCGGCAGTCCCCTGCACATGGGGTGCCGCCTCCACCCTGCATTGACGCTGCTGTCTTCTCCGATATCTGGCTGCCACCAGCACTGCGAGAGCAGCTACTGTGGGGTCAACAACACCATCCATTGTGGTATCTGTAAGGAATTGGAGGAGAGAGACCAACAATCAGTTAGGGCTCTACCCAGGGACCCGCATATCCTCTGAGCCTCCCCCACCCTTATGTGTCCTGTCTTCTCTGAGAGTGCCCTCCATCGAACCAGTTATGCTGGAGAACTCCGCTCTGCACACTTACCCCTAGCCACAGCAGGAGCCCCTAGACTCCAGACCCCTGCTGGGACATTGGGAGACCATGCTCGGTGCTCTCCCCTGATCCATACCCTCAGCCTCTGGTCATGGAGATATCCCCGGTGCTGAGGCCCAGCTTCAGATTTTTTGATTGTTGGCTGCTGCCTCTGTGCCTCCAGGGTTCAGGCAAGGTGTCCAGGCCTCAGTTTGATTGGAATGCTGGGCAACAACACTCGTCTGAGACATGGCACGTGTACCTACGAGAATGCACTTGGGAGCTGTGAAGTTCACATATCTAACAAGGCTAATTCCTTATTAGCAATAGCCTTCATATGTGCAGCTAGAGGCTTCTCACTGGCAAAGGGAGTTAAAGTGACCTTCAGCATTTAACCAAAAACAGTACTCTGACCTGGAAGCGTTTGGTAGAACAGGCAGGCAGCAGCTGCAGTTGCCCCTATTATGGGTATACACATTATCGGAGGATGGATGCTACGCCCCTCACCCCTGCAGCCCAGAGGCAACCCCTGACCTATCATGCCTGGCCCCCTTGACCAAGTCCTTCCTCCTCACCAAGTATCCAGCCCACCCGAGCACTGGGGCAGCAGCTCCAAAGCCTCTGGGCTGCATGACAGGGAATGGAAATGGCCACTCACGGTCTTGGCTCCCCTCGGCAGCTGTTGCGCCAGCTCCCCGTTTAAAAAAAGTAGTGCTAAATGGCGTGTGTGTGACCACTCGCTCGGGAGCCAGTTAGTTCCCAGGGGCTGTTAGATTGGATTTACATCTCACTAATGAGATGGCAATTGCTCTTAATTGGTGTCGTGCCACGTCTGGATGGGATCCGGATCTGGATCGGAACCCGCCACTGGATCTGCGACAGGCACTGATCAGTGCCTGCCGCAGATCCCAATTTTGGCCTCTCCGGCTATTTAACCAGTGTGCGGTTTCTGTGCCGGGGGCAACACAGCTGTTAAATTACGTCATTAATACTGCTGGACATCCAGAGATCCTCTTGACTTGTTGATTTAAATATTAGGAAAGGTAGATTGTGAGCAACTTTCTTCAAGGTCAGTAGTGAGTGCTGTCACTTGTTGCTGACCACAAAAGCAAGGTCATTAATTTCATGAATCATTGAGTATTTTTACTCTTTACTCACCTGAAAACAGCATCAATATCCATGTAAGACAACAATTTTTAAAAACATTTATTTATCAGACATAATGTGCGCGATCTACCCAAATGGTCCCGTAGCGCGAGATTAGCACCGTGTTTCCCAGTGCTTGGAGTGCCGAGAAGCACTCCGCTATCTAACGCCCATTCGGGTGGATCGAGGGCCTCAGCGGCGAATGTGCAGTCAAGACGACACTCAGCCGTATTTTTCTGCACCAAGGAGCTCCCCTCACCGGAACTCCTCGGTGCAGTGAGGGATTGCGACGTCATTATTAAATGGCCTCCTGATTTCCCGACGCGATCCCAGAACCTCCCCAAACCCCAACTCACTATAAGGGGGTACCTGTGCCCCCCCCACCCACAGAGAGCACCCCCAGGCCCGATCACCACCGCACAAATAAATTTCAGCTTGGCACCTTGGCAGTGCCCCTGCCTGCTAGCAATGCCACCTAGGTACCTTGGCAGTACCAGGCTGGCACCCACATGGCACTGACAGGGTGCCAGGCTGGCAGTGCCAGGGTTCCACTCTGCCCAGGGGGTATGTGCCTGGGGTTGCCAATCCCCTTGGAGACCCCATGAGTGCCTTTCTGTCTGGTCCTCATTTGTGGAGACCAGCACTGAATGGCACTTTTCCGTGGTCTCTAAGGTTAGATCCCATGGGCATCATTCTCCGCCCCCCCCGCCGGGTCGGAGAATGGCCGTTGGCCGCCGTGAATCCCGCCGAAGTCTCCGGTACCGGAGATTGGGCGGGGGCGGGAATCGGGCCGCGCGGTTGGCCGGACCCCCCGCTCAATTCTCCGGCCCGGATGGGCCGAAGTCCCGCCCAGAAATTGCCTGCCCCGCCGGCGTAAATCAAAGCTGGTATTTACCGGCGGGACCAGGCGGCGTTGGCGGGCTCCGGGGTCCTGGGGGGGCGCGGGGCGATCTGACCCCGGGGGGTACCCCCACGGTGGCCTGGCCCGCGATCGGGGCCCACCGATCCGCGGGCGGGCCTGTGCCGTGGGGGCACCCTTTCCCTTCCGCCTCCGACACGGCCTCCAACATGGCGGAGGAGGAAGTGACTCTCCCCACTGCGCATGCGCGGGAAACTGTCGGCGGCTGCTGACGCTCCTGCGCATGCGCCGCATTTCCGCGCCAGCTGGCGGGGCAACAAACGCCATTTCCGCCAGCTGGCGGGGCAACAAACGCCATTTCCGCCAGCTGGCGGGGCGGAAATCCCTCCGGCGTCGGCCTAGCCCCTCAATGTTGGGGCTCGGCCCCCAAAGATGCGGAGCATTCCGCACCTTTGGGCCGGCGCGATGCCCGTCTGATTGGCGCCGTTTTTGGCGCCAGTCGGCGGACATCGCGCCGTTGGGGGAGAATTTCGCCCCATGTCTTGGTTAGATCTCGGGAACGCATATTGGAGTGAGACTAGCTGTCTCATTCTAATATGCAGATTTGCCAGAACGGGGCGGGATTCACATACCGATGTCTTGTGTGATCATGTTCGATCCCGCGAGGCGTGGCTAGTCTTGTAGATCCCAGAAGTGGGATGTTCCGGCATCTACCAGTCACGTTGCGCTGCACTGCTTTTCGGGCACAAAGCAAACGGTAGATTCTGCCCAATCATTTCTATCACCAATATTTCGGGAGCTGCCTCCAAAAATGATATTGGGAACTTTTACAGAAAGTTTAAGTGAGTTATGTTGTTTATCAATAATTCCAATTTCACCTTAACCACACTCAATAATAAAGTGGAACAAGCTATTTGTATCAAAACTGTACTTACAGTGGGTTATCACACTGCCTTGTCCGGAAGCGTACACCAGTTCCACAGGTTCGAGAGCAGGATCCAAACTTGCTCCATGCCCCCCAGTTTCCATCATGTCTTAATATATCAGGAGTTAGCCAGATACAGTGACCTTTAAAGCAATGCTAGAAAGCAAAAAAGAAAATTCCACAACTTAGACATACCTATTATTTTTTCTCCATTCAGAGACAGTGATAAACATTTTCACAAGATGATATCTGAGGGTGGTGGTGGGTGCTCAGTATTGTTAAGCACAGAGAGGTCAGGTGTATGAACTGCACAATGGGTTCAGTGCATCCATTGCAGCCGAGCAATGCATGGAGCACAAAGCTTATGCATAAACTCTATGCAATTAGAGCGGTGGAAATGACTAAATATAGGCAGTGTGGCAAAAATTATCTTGTCTAGTTTTGAAATTGTGCTTGTGCCTTTATATCCCGTCACCTTTTTCTACAAAGGACTTTTCCCTTGGTATTGCTACTGACAGTAGCCTCTGAACAACAGGGCTCCTTCAGCGCTCAACATGGACAGCTCCCTGAGCCTCCCACTGACTACTCTTTGATGGAGGAAAATAACTCCAAAAGGGGAAAGAAAAGCATTGCCTCACATTTTAGGCAGCTGCTTCTTCTTCGGATGCACTTGAGGATTCAATCGTTCATTTGCAGTTACATCTAGGAAATGAATTCCTGGCATTCATTTCTGGAATGAATGGCCTGTCTGATGATACCTGCTCCTATTTAGATTTATTCATTTTAATGGATGGAAAATCATGGGCTGTGATGTACTTCCGTTACATTGCAGCCCACTGGGAAGGACTGAAACACTCCTTATTTGGTACACTGAATAAGCGAAGCCTGGTGACATGTCAGTGATTATATCTCATTGTCAATCCAGCAGTATGTACTTCATCACAGTTTGATTGAATTCAGCACCCTGGACGTGAATAGCAAAAAAAGGAAGCGGAAAATGGCAATAACAGAATGGAACTAGGAAATATTGCATAAACTCCAAAGCACTACAGAGACAATATATGTTAAACAGTAGCGATTTTGAGACAGTATCTTCACCTCAGGATTCGGCTGACAGCTACAAACTAGATTATCATAGATTATCATAGAATTTACAGTGCAGAAGGAGGCCATTCGGCCCATCGAGTCTGCACCAGCTCTTGGAAAGAGCACCCTACCCAAGGTCAACACCTCCACCCTATCCCCATAACCCAGTAACCCCACCCAACACTAAGGGCAATTTTGGACACTAAGGGCAATTTATCATGGCCAATCCACCTAACCTGCACATCTTTTGGACTGTGGGAGGAAACCGGAGCACCCAGAGGAAACCCACGCACACACGGGGAGGATGTGCAGACTCCGCACAGACAGTGACCCAAGCCGGAATCGAACCTGGGACCCTGGAGCTGTGAAGCAATTGTGCTATCCGCAATGCTACCGTGCTGCCCTTATGAATGAAATGAAAATCGCTTATTGTCACAAGTAGGCTTCAATGAAGTTACTGTGAAAAGCCCCTAGTCGCCACATTCCGGCACCTGTTCGGGGAGGCTGTTCAGGGAATTGAACCGTGCTGCTGGCCAAAGCCAGCGATTTAGCCCTGTGCTAAACAGCCCCTAACTAGAAGGTTTATTTCAGCAATTCATGTTCCCAGATCTCCTTGAGGATATTCCTGCCATGTAATTACTTTCCTCTTCTCAATGTAATCTCATTGGGTTATGTTAGTGGTGACGATCAAAGAAATCAGTTCCTGACATCCCACTTTTTAGTAAAAATGTGTAATTCCAACTGCACTGCAAAGAGAGTAATGGAATTACCCAGGCGTGCTGCAAGAGCCAAAAAGAAATAGTGCTAATGAATTATCTGAACACTGGCTGCAGCAACTGCTGTTTGTTATCCTGTCGCTGTCTTCATGTATTCTTCATTCTCGTTTTAGCTTCAATGCTCAAAAAGAGCATTTGATATCCTTTCATACCTTTAATATGATGTTTCTCTGTCTGTTACTGGCAGGGGAAAGAGAGTAGAACTATCCATAAAGAAAAAGGAGATCCAGCATCATCCAACAGGACACACAACTTTACCTTGCCAAGAGCACACATTGTCCCATCTAATGGAGGTCCTTTTTTAGTTTTGCAGAAGTATGGATTGTCAGGATGGCTACACCACAGCTGCTTGCAGGGGTCAAAGGTGCGAAACTGAAACCACGAAGATAAACAGGTGTTTACACATAATACATTTCTTCTACAATGCTGTCACAGGATACAAAATAGTCTGCAAAATATTGAAGATGAATTTCACGACGTGAAAACACACTTAACCATGATTGATCTTTTGTAATCTAAGGATTACTGGCCAAACGGTTGAGTGAGTTGCTACAATCAGTTCTAAGTGAATCTTCCACAAACATGGCGAAGGATCCTTCACCTTCACAAAGACCATGGGTGGGTTCTCCGTCCGGCTGCACCCGTTTTCTGCTGCGGCGCGCCCCTGCCGGCAACGGGATGCTCCGTCCCGGCAGCCGGACAATGGGGTTTCCCATTGTGGGCACCCCCACGCCGTCGGGAAAGCCGCGGACGTGAGTGTGCTGTCGGCGAAGCGGAGGATCCTGCCGACAGAGAATCCAGCCCCATGGGGGCGATTTAATGAAAACATTTTTATGTGTCATTTTGGGCGGGTTTGACAGGGGCTTTCTTGCCGGCGTTTTCGGAGAGGTCCACACCGGTATTTACCCACACTTGGTAATTTTCTGGGGCCTTGGGGATCACACTGGACTGTCCCATGCTTAGAAGGTTTTTCAGTAATGGAGGGACAGAACTCGCCGGGGAGGTCGGATTCTCAGAGATTGAGCCGCCATTTTGAAAGGGTGCTCCTATCTCTAAGAGAGCTTGAGGGTCCCCCACAGCCCCCACCCATGGGCAATGTTACCCCCCCATACACGGAATTACCCCCACCCCGCCACCCCCAGTGAGGGCACCTAGCTATTGGGCCACTGATTGCCCCTCTCATTTTCAGGCCTCCCCATCCCCCCTTTCAGGACCCCACCCTCCACCCCCAACTTTTATGGGTCTCCTTCATACCCGCCCTTCACCCCCCCTCCATCCTTCATACTGCCCCTTTGATGAGCATCTTTTCCTGGCCCTTGCAGTGCCACCCTGGCACCGCCATCTGGACACTCTGGCTGTGCCCCCGCCAGCCTGGCAGTGCAAGATGCCCAGGTGCAAGAGGGAGATCCAGGGTGCCACTCTGCCCTGTCCCTGACCACCCAGAGGTCTCCAATGGTTCCCCCCCCCCCCCCCCCCCCCACACCACCACATTATGCCTGGTCCACATTTATGTGGAACAGTGCTGTACGGTATCATGGCAAGGTCTCCTGGGCGTGGGCATTCGTTCCCGGGCCTCGGGCACCAACATCTCATTTAAATGTCTGAACTTTGTGCTAAGGGACCAGCGAATCATGAGCTCATGTTTTTGTCTTGCCCTAAACTTGTCAGCTTCATGGTCTCCTTTTGAACTCCATGTCGGATTCTATGTATTCAGCTGGAGCCATGCCTGTTGGTGGCTATTTGTGGTATATCAGACTCACTGGGCAGCAGACAGGGATGAAGGCAGATATCCTTACTTTTGTCTCGTTAATACTTAGGAGGTGAGTTCTGCTTCGGTGAAGGGCCCCAGTACTGCCCTGTGCCTCGGCCTGGCTGAGTGATCTGATGGAATTTTTATACCTTGAGAAGATCGAGTACACCATGAGGTGGCCGATGATTCTACTCGAGGTGGCAGCCTTTCATCAGTTGTTGGAGTGGGGTAGGCTTTTGTTAAGTTTTGTTTGTTCATGGGGTTTGGGGAATAGGTGGGGGTGGGTTTAATTTGCAATAGTGTTTGCTGAATGTTTTGTTTTGATTTACCTTGTTATGATGAAAACCTTTTCTGAATAAAAATATATTTTTTAAAATATGTATATCTGGATCTTGCCCAGCGAGGACGAGATCCACATTGCAATGTTTCACGAGATCTCGTTTTGAGCACCACAATCACATGAGAGGCCTCTTGTGACATTTAGCGCCCTTGCCGCGTGACCGAGTTGGGCGCGACGAGGCTGTTAGATCGCCTCCATATTGACAAGAATACCATGTCCATTTACTCATTCAACATTGCGAGTCAATTCACTAATGTGCTGCTCAAGAAAGATTTAGACATTTTCATCGAATCACTCCATAATAGTAATCAAGACATGCTGCTATTTTCTGAATCAGTATTCATTGAATTTATGGGGCGGGATTCTCTGATTGCCGACGCCAAAATTGCGTTCGGCCGGAGAATACCTGTTTACGCCGGAATCTGGGTGCATTGCTGTTTTCCGATGCTCCGACGCCTCAAAAACGGCGTACTCGAAGAGTGCGGCGCACGTCGTTGGGACGGCCTCAGGACATCACCTGAGGCCCTCCCCCAATGGGCCAGTTTCCCCGGCGGCCTCCGGCGTGTGTCCTCTCACTTTCCGGGGATCTCGCATGGAGGCTGCAGACTGTGTCCAGCGCTGCCACAGTCGGGGGAGGTGGGGGAGCCATTCCGCTGGCACGGGGCCTTCGGCGGGGGCTGAGGGGACTGATGGGGGATGGTCCGGGGGTGGCAAGGGGGGATACAGGGGGCAGTTTTTGCCAGGTTGGGTTCGCGTGCGGCCGGTGCCATGTTGTACGGCGCGGCCGCCGTAGGCCGCCTCCGTGCACATGCACAGCCACGGACCCGGCCATTCTGCGTCCGAATCGGCAGGTAAAGCCAGGGGTGGGGCTTTACATGGCGCGGCTGCTAGCCCCCCACCAGGCATAGCATCGGTGCGGGGGCGCTACCGACATTCTGATTGTAAGACCAGGCGGATCCTACGGGCATAGCCGCAGAATCGGAGAATCCAGCCCGACCTCAGCAGCATGCACAGTTGGGTTCAGCTTTACTGACACCATATATGTCTAAAAAGATGGTGTTGTCATGGGATCCCCTCTATGTCCAGCTCTTGCTTATTGTTTCCATAAGTGACACTTTTTTGATAGAATGACACCTAGTGCAAAATTCTCCGTAATCAGCGCGATGTCCGCTGACCGGCGCCAAAAACGGCGCAAATCAGTCTGGCATCGCAACGACCCAAAGGTGCGGAATCCTCTGCATCTTGAGCGGCCGAGCCCTAACCTTGAGGGGCTAGGCCCGCGCCGGACTGATTTCTGCCCCGCCAGCTGGTGGAAAATGCCTTTGGTGCCCCACCATCTGGCGCGGAAATGCCATTGCCGGGTGGCGCATGCGCGGGAGCGTCAGCGGCCGCTCACGGCATCCCCGCGCATGCGCAGTGGAGGGGGTCTCTTCCACCTCCGCCATGGTGGAGACCATGGCGAAGGTGGAAGGAAAAGAGTGTCTCCACGGCACAGGCCCGCCCGCGGATCGGTGGGCCCCGATCGCGGGCCAGGCCTCCGTGGGGGCACTCCCCAGGGCCAGTTTGCCCCGCCCCCCCCCAGGACCCCAGAGCCCGCCCGCGCCGCCGTGTCCGTCCGGTAAGAGAGGTGGTTTAATCCACGCCGGCGGGGCAGGCATTCTAGCAGTGGGACTTTGGCCCATCCGGGCCGGAGAATCGCCAGGGGGTGGGCCCGCCAACCGGCGCGGCGTGATTCCCGCCCCCGCTGAATCTCCGATGCCGGAGAATTCGCCAACCGGCAGGGGCGGGATTCACGCCAGCCCCCGGCGATTCTCCGACCCGGCGGGGGGGTCGGAGAATCTCGCCCCTAATCTTTATTAATGTCACAAGTAAGCTCACATTAACACTGCAATGAAGTTACTGTGAAAAGCCCCTAGTCGCCACATTCCGCCGCCTGTTCGGGTACACGGAGGGGGAATGCAGAATGTCCAATTCACCTAACAAGCACGTCTTTCGGGACTTGTGGGCGGAAACCGGAACACTTAGAGGAAACCCACGCAGACACAGGGGGACGTGCAGACTCTGCACAGACAGTGACCCAAGCCAGGAATCGAACCTGAGACCCTGGCGCTGTGAAACAACAGTGCTAACCACTGTGCTACCGTGCCGGCCAGTTTCAAAAGTATAAGTGGGTACCGAAGATAAATATTTAGCGTTTGCATTGTCTGATTCTCGTATAGTAGAAAAATCTCTTGTTTTAAACTGTTGAATTGGATAGATTCAGTCGTAAATAACTGGGACCTCACATTTCTTTTTAAAATATTTTCATTAAAAATTAAATTTTTTAAGTGACACTTTTAAATTTGTGAGTAAAATGAAACCACTGAAGTTTTAATATTGTACATCAATATGTCTGATTCCTTGGCCGGGATTCTCCGATCCCAATGCGCCCGCTACCAGCGAGAACGGAGAATTTGGCGCTCAGCCAAATCGCCATTCACTACAGCAGGACTGGAGATTCCATCCGGTGAAGAAACAGAGTATTCTGCTCCTTTCTATCATTTTATGCAGTTTTGCACAGGAAATTTCAAGCTTCTTTACAGATCTTAAGAGGAAAAATATAAAGATGTAAAGATTTTGAAAAATTCCCAGATCATGCACATATTGACATCCGGACGTTTGGCAGAAATCTTGAGGTTTATGCAGAAGGTACAGTGAGAAAGTAACTTCCACAGATATTCTAGTCCATATATGCCCGTTCCTGTGTATCTTATACACGCTCTGCAGGTCTGTGTGACGAATGTAGGCTTTTCGATATATTGGATTATAAACATTTGGCAATTTAAGGGTTAGTAGCCTGGGGTTAGAGTGTGTTTAACTGCAGTGATCATATTTTTAAAAATAATCTTGTTTTGCAAGACCAGAAAGCTTTTAGGAACCAGAGGTGAAATTGACCAGAGAAATGTATTTTCAGCCTGGGCTAAGGCAATGTTGTTTGACTAGGGGAGTCAATGTGTTTTCAACCTGGAGAGTTAATTTGTTTTCAGCTTGTGGAGATGATGTCATTGCTGGGCGCAGCTATGGTATTGAGACATTCTGAGAAAGCTTTCAGGGTTGAGTTCTGATCTGACTAACCCTTTCGACCACAAGTATGGTATTTTGCTCAAAGTAGGATAACTTAAAAAGAGTAATAAGTATTTAAAGTAGAGCAGATTTGTCTGAGAAGAAGGGGAAAGCTGAAACAAACCAGTTGAAAAAGCTTTTTGAAGACATCCAACCCAGCCAGAGTCTACAGGGGTTCTAACAGGAGCCAAATCGGTACTGAAAAGCAAATATTACTCTGTGCCATTGGAAGGTAGGATAGATTGAGAGCTGTATGTTTTCCTGTCTTGTTGTTTAATTGGGAATAGAGAGTATTGTTTAAGGGGTAATTGTAAGCTATTTTTGGGTGTGTTGGTAAGAGTTTAATACTGTATAATTTGTTTTAAAATACCAAATCCGTATTTCTTCGTGCAATCACTCCTAGGGTGACGTATTCCTTCTGCACAGTCTTAAAAAATAAAATAAAATACTGGCGTTTCGGTCCAGTATCCTAGACACTGTTGGGATCTGGTCTGGAATAATAATAACAATAGTCTTTTATTGTCACAAGTATGAAGTTCCTGTGAAAAACCCCTAGTCGCCACATTCTGGCGCCTGTTCGGGTAAGCTGGTACGGGAATTGAACCTGCTCTGCTGGCCTTGTTCTGCATTACAAACCAGCTGTCTAGCCCACTGAGCTAAACCAGCCCTTAATATCTGAAAGAACTTTGATCACACTTACTGCTGTACACATCATATACCCCACTCCAAAGTCAAAGCGACATTGTTCATTCATAGAGTAGTCAATGCCTGGAAGCTGTGGCAACAATGGCCAATCATGTTCAAATGGATCGTCACGTAGACAGTCGTAGGAACTGCAATGGAAAAATATTTTCAAACAAATTACTTTCATAGTTATCACCCAGCCAAAAGATGTAAAATGTTCAAGCAGCCTTTCATGGGTTATGCTCTCAGCAATAATGATGGCATATCCAACATTCTCCCTTTCCTGCCCCTACCATACTGTTATTCTTCCTACTTTCCTGGGTTGGATCTTTATATATGCAGTGCCAGCTCCCAGCAGGAACCCAACTAGCCAGTGACAGCAATCAAGGGTGATTCATGGCGACAAGGGATCTGAGGTCTGAATTGTTCTTGGCAGGGATTTGAGGTTCAATGATAAAGGTGTTCCATCAGATCGATCATGCCTCTAGGGATTACCACCACTCAGAGTCATAGATAGAGTCATAGATATTTACAGCATGGAAACAGGCCCATCGGCCCAACTGGTCCATGGCGCCCAGTTTCTATCACTAAGCTGGTCCCACTTGCCCACATTTGGCTCATATCCCTCTATACTCATCCTGCCCATGTAACTGTCTAACTGCTTTTTAAAGGACAAAATTGTACCCGCCTCTACCACTGCCGATGGCAGCCTGTTCCAGATGTTCACCACCCTTTGTGTGAAGAACTTTCCTATCTGGTCTCTTTTGTATCTCTCTCCTCTCACCGTAAACCTACGCCCTCTAGTTCTAGACTCCTCTACCTTTTGGAAAAGGTGTCGACTATCTACCTTATCTATGCTCCTCATTATTTTATAGACCTCTATAAGATCATCCCCAAGCCTCCTACGCTCTTCTGCCAATGGTCACTGAAATGGGCCAATTCAATAGCTAACTATACTGCAAATGAATTCAAGGTAAATTAGAGAAAGTGAGGCTTGCATTTTCCATTATGGCATTTAATGCATCAGAAAGGTGGTAGGATAGGACTTCAAACTGCTACACTGCTGTGGCCCTGATCCATTTTCTAAGCTTATCAAACTATAATCATTATGGGCAGGCTTCCAACAATAAAGCTGCCTGCCATAGTCTGCTTGCAATGAGAGGTGGAGATAGTTAAATGAGATAACATCAAAGGTAGATTCTTGCATTGGTTTTATTCTGATCATGCCCAGAAGTGGAGCCTTTGTGTCATGATACTCAAAGTGTGGAGGAACCCTGGCCGGATTCTCCGTCTCGCCAGCCGGCCAATGGGATTTCCCATTGTGGGCAGCCCAACGCTGGCGCATTGCAGAATCCCAACAGCGGAGGATCCGGCCCCCTATGTTTGAAGTGAGCAAAATTGATTAACAAATGTGGATATAATCATAGGAATGGCCAAGAGTATGTATGGTCTTCTGTATCTCACTTTTAAGTTTTCGTTTTCAAATTCCACTGCATTCTTGAACCTCTAGAAATCTGTAACCTCCTCTGCCCCTCTAGACCTCTGAGATCTCTGCACTCCTCCTGTTATGGCCCTTTGTGCCTCCCCGATTTTAATCTCTCCACATTGGTGGCCAAACCTTTAGCAGTCTAGGCTCTAAAGTCTGGAATTCTCTCCCTATACCTCGGTCTCTCCAACTGCCTCTTCTCACATACGTCGCTCTTTAAAACCAACAACCTGGGCTATGTTTTGAACCATGGGTTATCATTTCCTCATATGTGGCTTTTGGCTGCTCCTTGCAGTTTTTGGGTTAATAGCGTTCCCACAGAAGGGTTAAGTAAGGGATTCCAGAGTATTGTCCCACCAACCAAGAAGGAACAGTATCTTAGTGTGTGCAAAAGCTCACTGTTTTCGTATTATTTCCTTTCCCACCATAATCTAGTAATTGGAATAAATTAAAAAGACAAAACTGAAGGCTGAATGCCTGCACTTGTTTTTCTGTCTGGAAGTATCATTATTCTGAGGCAATGATAGACAGTGCAGGGAAGGGAAACTAACTGCAAAGAAGATCTTATTTTTTTATTCGTTCTTGGGATTTGGGCGTCGCTGGCTCGGCCAGCATTTGTTGCCCAACCCTAGTTGCCTTTGAACTGAGTGGCTTACTATGCCATTTCAGTGGGGGGAAGTAAAGAGCCAACCCACATCGCTGTGCGGATCTGGAGTCACATGTAGTCCAGACCATAATATTTTAGAACATAGAAAACAGTAAATATGAAAAGCTCGGCTAGATTCACTGATCTTTCAACATTTAACTGGACGAAGGTCATACGTCTGTAATCATTCACTTGGAGACCAGCAGCAATCAGTAATAATCTTCCACTCACTGCAAGTATCGGCTCAGTTCCTGTTGACTACACCGAGACCAGTGGAAACGATGAAATGCAGCCTGAACCAATGGTGCCATGATACTTCCCATTTTGATCTCATCACCACAATGATTGCCTTGACCATCATGCTCCATTCCTAACCTAGTAGATGGAAAAAACAAAAATCAAAATGTTCAATTCATACAAAACAAGAAGAAGTTTGGTCTTTGTTACCATGGTTTCTAGTACACAATGGGCGGGATGCTGCGGTTTCCCCAGTCACATGTTTCTTGGCAGCGCACCGTTCGTTGGCGGCGGGATTCTCTCTTGTTTGTCAATGGGATTTCCCATTGAAGCCGTTGGGAAACCCACGGGTGGAGGTGCCCTGCCAGCAGGAAAAGAGAATCCCAAAAGCCAGAGAATTCCAGCCAGTATATATTCGAGCAGAAGGCAAAGCAAAATGCTCATTATTAAAAGAGTCACTGCAAACACCAAATGAAGACTTGACTGAGAGTCCAAAATTTTCACAATTAAGAATTACGTTGTCTATTTGTCCACATGTTTCTTTTTGTTTTTCTTTGCAACTGCTAGGACCAATACACTTCAGACAGGGGCCACGTGTCATCAGCGAAGCGATGAAAGGCGTGATTGACAGTGCTATGAAGCAGTAATAACCTCCTCACCAGTGCTCAGTTTGGTTTAACAAAGTCAATATTGGTTCTGTGGAAAGTGAGTATGGGGAGTTAAAGATGGATGTATTGAAGTGGTATTTTCCATCAATTTTCACAATACAGGATACAAGTAACATCCCAGAAAAAACTGCAAATCAGAAGATGGGAGGGAGGAACTCAAGAAAATTACAATCACCAGGGAAGTGGTTCTGAGCAAATGGTTGAGACTGCAGGCTGACAAGTCCCTAGGTCCTGATGGATTTCATCCTAGGGTCTGAAAAGAAGTGACTAGTGAGATAGTTAATGTATTGGCTTTAATTCACCAGATTCAGGGAGGGTTGCATTAGATTGGAAAATAGCAAAGGTAACTGCAAAAGATGTCGGGCACAAAGTCTCCCATTTTGAGACTAAGAGCCATGACGAATGGGGATGGGAACATGGAGTGATTCCGCGCTGCGGAGGCTGGCAGGAAAACAGGCCACAGCTTCCAGCCCCAGCCTCATTAAATTCTAAATACGGATGTTTTATGCCATATTCAGTGGCAGGGCAGTCCTGGATGGCATGTAGTCTGCCGTCCTATCTGGGTACCCTATTGCAAAGATGCCCAACATCACTGACCCACCATTGAGGCAAGTTGGTGGACCTCCTTAAAATGAAGATGGATCTCCAGGAACTTTGAGGCTGGAAAATGGAGCACCTTCAGGACACCAAATCTGGAAGGTCCACCTGCAGGTGCACACCCAACCCACTGTTGTTGTGTTCCTGGGGCCAGGGTTGTCGGCGGTCTCCATCCCAAACTCCAGAGGCAGCCCCAGGCATTGTTCAGGTGAGTCCCAACATTTGCATGCCACATTATTCCAGAAGTGTTTCAGCCTGGCCTGTTTTCCTTCCGCAGGTTCATGCTGGCCTCTGGCAGGATTTTTGATCCGTCATGGCGGGTACCAGCGGAAGATCCCGCTGAAAATTTACACCGGCATGAAGATTTCTGAGCCTCCCATCATATTCCCCCCCCCCCCCCCCCCCCATGCCTACCATTGAACACGCCAGCAGGGGCTTAGAACAGGACACTTAGATAAATTCAAGATAATCAGGTAGAGTGAACATGTTTTCTCTTTCGCAAAACTTTGTTTAATCAATTTATTGGAGGTCTTTGAAGTTATCACAGGTTCTGTGGATAAAGGTGAACCAATCAGATGGCATTGGATAAGGTGCCTCGTCAAAGGTTATTGCAGAAAATAAAAGTTCATGGTGTATGGGGTAACATATTGGCCTGGATAGAAGATAGGCAATGGAAAACAGCAAGCAGAAATCGGTCATTTTCAGGTTGGCAAGATAGAATGAGTGTGTCACAGGGATCAGTGCAGTGGCCTCAAAGTTTTACAATTTATATCAATGATTTGGATGTTAGGACTGAAGGTATGGTGGATAAATTTGCTGAAGACACAAAGATAGGTAGGAGAGTAAATTGTGAAGAGGACACAGGAGACTGCAAAGGATACAGATAGGTTAGGTGAGTAGGTTAGGTGAGATAGGTTAGGTGAGATAGGTTAGGTGAGTAGGTTAGGTGAGATAGGTTAGGTGAGTAGGTTAGGTGAGATAGGTTAGGTGAGTAGGCAAAGATCTGGCAAATGGATTATAACGTGGGAGAATGTGAGGTTGTACATTTTGACAGGACAAATAAAAAAAGAAGCATATTATCTAACTGGTGAGAGATTACAGGGCTCTGAGATGTAAAGGGAAAAAGGTGCACTGGTGCATAAATCGCAATGGTGCAGCAAGTATTAGAATGTTATCTCTTATTGCAAGGGAATTGAATAGAGTAGGGAGGTTTATGCTTCGGTTATACAGGGTATTGGTGAGACCACATCTGGAGTACTGTGTACAGTATTGGTCTCGATATTTGAGGAAAAATGTAAATTCTTTGGAAGCAGTTTAGAGATGGTTTACTAATTAGTACCGGGAATGGGCGGCTTGTCTTATGAGAAAAGGCCAGAGACACTAGGCTTGTAGCTGCTGGAGTTCAGACTTGATTGAAACATAAAGGCCACGATTCAACTGAAACATGTCTATGTCTGGTTTTGGGTGCATTTAATCATAGAATAGAATTTACAGTGCAGAAGGAGGCCATTCGGCCCATCGAGTCTGAAGTTAGTGGGGTATTGCCAAAATCCCCCCGCTATCTAATGGTACTTGGCTGTTCTTTTGGTCTTGGTGAGGAAGGTCCCGTTGAGGCGACACTTTCAGCTCACCAGTGCAAGAAGACTATTCGTCGATTGGGACGGATCTTTCAACTGCCCTCAGCAGCCACCAGACCCCGGCCCCACCACCTCCCACTTCACCCAACTTACCTCTTCCGGACCCACAAGCTCCCCTCACCTGGCCAGGGGCCAGGTCCGACTCCTCACAAGGGCAAGCTGGCACCAAGGCACTTGGCACTTCCAGCCAGGCTCCCTGGTATTAGCCACGCCAGCCTGGGAGTGCCCAGATCGAGATCCAGATCGCGACATCTCATGAGACCGGTAAATATCACGAGATGTTTCGAGCATCGCAAAAGATCTCTCATGAGATTCGACGGCCTCATCCCGACACCAAGTCAGGTGCGGCGAGGCCATTGAATTGCACCCAAAGATTCTGAAGGGTCTGGACAGGGTGCATGTTTCCTCTTGTGGGAGAATCTAGAACTAGAGGTCACTGTTTTAAATAAGGCATCACCCATTTAAGACCAAGATGAGGAAAAAAAAATTCTCTCAAAGGTTTTGAGACATTAGAATTCTCTTCCTTCAAAGGTGATTGAGGCAAAATCTTTGAATACCGTTAAGGCAGAGGTAGATAGATTCTTGATAAGCAAGGGGGGTGAAAGATTATCAGGATAGGCAGGAATATGAAGTGGAGGTTAAAATGAGACAGCCATGATCTTATTGAATGGTAGAGTAGGTTCGAGGGGCTGAATAGCCCACTCCTGCTCCCAATTCACATGTTTGTTTCTTCTGTCAAAGCAAGTCAGCTCCAGACCTCATGACAGCCTTGTTTCAAGCATGGGCAGAAGTGCTGAATTCCAGAGGTGAGTTGATGGCTGCCCTTGAAATCAGGGCAGTATTGACTAAGAGTTTGGCATCAAGCAACCCCAGTAAAATTAAAGTCAATGGGAATCAGTGGGAAAATTCATTGGTAGATGGAATCATATGTAGCAAAAAGGAAGATGGTTTTGGTTGTTGGAGGCAACCATCCCAGTCCTAAAACTCCTACACTGCACGAGCTTGGTGCATGAAGGAAGGGCCGATCTGTCATGCAACAATAAGCTTCTAGCCTTCAGAAAGGCAAGGAATTGTTTTTGCTGATTTTTTAAGCATCTACAAATGCTGCCTGAGGAAGGAGCTGACAAAAAGATGGAAAGGTAAGAACAAGTGAAGACAATCCCAATGTCCCAGGAATCTTTCGACACTGATCCTATTTACAATGTAAAATGTGCGTCGAAGTAACGAACATGAGCACAGCAAGAGTACACACATTCTGTGGAGGAAGTGTGATGTTTGTCATATCAGTTAAGGCAATAGTATAGGTGATCGAAGGTTCATGTGTGCAAAAGGCATTCGCCCCTTTACATATGCAGATGAAGAGCCTAATGCTTGTTGAAACACCTTCATGAAACTGGGATAACGGGATGGATTTTCACAGAGTCTTCAAAAATGGTGGACAGGTCCCGATTCTGGGATGCCCGTACCCATTTCCATGTATTTTGATTTTCAGGAGTGCATTTAAAGGGTGAAGCCTGGTTTGGCTTGTGGACACGCACCCTGTACTCCCAACCGAGCCAGCTCTATTGCAGAGACCTAGTTCTCTGCAATTTGCATGGAGCCGGGCCAGCATTTCAAGGACTGTGGTTCACAACCCCTCAGAGGCGTCATAATCCATAGTCTGCATGAGGGAACATTTGAAGGCTAAATTCAAAATGTCCTCCCAAGCCTCCCATGCCAAAATATGCATCCCCACTAACTCCCTTTGGCCTCTCATGCCACCTCCCCATGACCATTAACTCACTCTAAATTGAAAATAAACAGTTATAGCAACAGTAGGAAGTGTAAAGAAAAGTCTGAAAAGTAATTTATTAGTAACTTTCCACTTCCTGAAATTTTTTTTTTTACTACAGCTCAATAATAGTGCCAATCATTCAGTTCCTTTAAGGTCTCACTAGCCCAAACTACAAGCACTTAAAAGCTCTTTATCATTGTGAAATTGACAGCAAAGATCACAGAATCAGAGCTGTCATCAAGCAGTGTCTTATCAGAAGTTGATGTTTCAACAGGTTAATGGCTATCTGGTCTCTCAGGCAAGAATACATAATAAGGCTCGGCATGTGGGGCATTAGGGGCCATAGGGGGGTGAATAACTTGGTTTGGGACCATAGGAATTGTTTGGAGGGCATATCTTGGAATCGGGGCATGAGGGGTCATGGGTATGGGTGGACGGCATGGGTGGGGCATGGTGAGTGTGTGGGGATGAGGAGCTGTGAGGGATGATGGCTGTAGGGCCTGTTTTTATCAAAACTGGGACAAAGCCTTTTAAACTGTCCACTTCCACAAACGGCAGACCGTGTGATTGCCTCTGAACAATTTCCCAGGTCAGCTGCCCTTATCCTTCAGGAGTCAGCACCGGCCCCGCACACACATTGAAAATCCTGCCTTGCCGGCACATTTTCCTGACGCAGGTGGACCAAGTCAGGAATTTTCCTGACTCCCGCCTCGGGGATAAAAATCAAGCCCAACATGACTCTATTTGTGGCCAAGCAAACTGTTACTAAGGGGCCACTGGGAGTCACTGCCAGATAAAACAAAATACTTACCTACTGAATATCGAGCTTGGAAGAACATTTCACAGCAAATCACTGCCAACTACACATCTCGTACAATTTTCTTCTGTCTCCCCTCCCTTCTTCAGGATTGTCTCCCGTGCTTCCTAAGCATACTGAAGGCTGTTGTGAGGGAAGCGGCTGGGCCAGCTTCATCCTCATGGAAGCTGTAGGCTAGGCCAACATTTATTGCCCATCCCTAATTTCCCTTGAGAAGGTGGTGGTGAGCTGACTTCTTGAACCATTGCAGTCCATGTGGTGTAGGTGCACCTACAATGCTGTTAGGGAGGGAGTTCCAGAATTTTGACCTAGCAACAGTGAAGGAACGGTGATATACTTCCAAGTCAGGGTGGTGAGTGGCTTAGAGGGGAACATCCAGGTGGTGGTTTTCCCATGTATCTGCTGCCCTTGTCTTTCTAGATGATAGGGGTTGTGGGTTTGGAAGGTGGTACCTAAGGAACCTTGGTGAGTTCCTGCAGTGCATCTTGTAGATAGTACACACTGTTACCACTGTGCGACAGTGGTGAAGGGAACGAATGTTTGTGGAAGGGGTGCCGATCAAGCGGGATACTTTGTCTGTCAAGCTTCTTGAGTGTTGTTGAAGTTGCACTCATCCAGGCTGTGGAGAGTATTCCATCAAACACCTTTTAGATTGTGAACAATCTTTGGAGAATCAGGAGGTGAGTTACTGACTGCAGGATTCCTAGCCTCTGACCTGCTCTTGTAGCAAACAATAGTTATATGGCAAGTCCAGTTCAGTTTCGGGTCAGTAGTAATATCCAGGATGTCGATAATAATAATAATAATATGAATCACTTAATGTAGATTAAGTAGGCTTCAATGAAGTCACTGTGAAAAGCCCCTAGTCGCCACATTCCGGTGCCTGTTCGGGGAGGCTGGTATGGGAATTGAACCCGCGCTGCTGACCTAGCTCTGCATCACAAGCCAGCTGTTTAGCTCACGGTGCTAAACCAGCCCCTTAGCTAGTGGAGGATTCAGTGATAGTAATGCTATTGATTGTTATGGGGTAATAGTTAGATTCTCTCTTGTTGAAGATGGTCATTGCCTGGCATTTGTATGGCAGGAATGTTACTTGGCACTTATCAGCTCAAGTATGGATATTGTCCAGGATTGCTGCATTTGGACATGGACTGCTTTAGTATCTGAGGAGTTGCGAATGGTGTTGAACATTTTGCAGTCATCAGCGAATATCCCCACTTCTGATCTTATGTTGTACTTAGGGAATGTAATTGGAGATGCCATCTTTCAGAAAATAATGTCTGTCCTCTCGGGAATGTGAAAGATCCTATGGCATTATTCAGAGTTTTCCTGAACCTTCGTCAATATTTATCCCTCAACTAACATTGCGAAAATATCTAGTCATTGCTGTGTGTGGGATCTTGTGTAGCCATCTGGGATGGCCACTTACAACAAGAAACATGGACGTTCGCAAAGCCTAAAGCGAAATATGGACAATGTAAGATTTGGGCAGGCACGGAGCCTGCATGTACATTCGTGAGCAGAGAATCCAGACAGCATCGAAACCCCCAACCGATTAGCCTTTTAATGACCCATCTCCGTAAGACAAAGGACTGATACTCAGGTAACCGATACAATTCCAGACATTTCGGCGCCACTCCCTTTACTCAGGAAGCATAAACAGCAAGGTCAATGACCTCTTAGCACACGCCCAGCCATCAAGGCACCCGCCCCTTTATTGGCTCAGATCGAAGGCAGTGATCGAGAACTGCCCAATTAATTGGGTCCAAACCTAAGAACCGTCCAAAAGAGAGCGAAACCCCCCCAAGGATAAAGAGAGACACTGCCATGTGTTCGATCTCTTTTGGACCTGGCGCTCCGGCAACGTCCATCTCCAGTGGGCAGCACGGTAGCATTGTGGATAGCACAATTGCTTCACAGCTTCAGGGTCCCAGGTTTGATTCCAGCTTGGGCCACTGTCTGTGCGGAGTCTGCACATCTTCCCCGTGTGTGCGTGGGTTTCCTCCGGGTGCTCCGGTTTCCTCCCACAGTCCAAAGATATGCAGGTTAGGTGGATTGGCCATGATAAATTGCCCTTAGTGTCCAAAATTGCCCTTAGTGTCGGGTGGGGTTACTGGGTTATGGGGATAGGGTGGAGGTGTTGACCTTGGGTAGGGTGCTCTTTCCAAGAGCCGGTGCAGACTCGATGGGCCGAATGGCCTCCTTCTGCACTGTAAATTCTATGATAATCTATGATAACTGCAGAAGCAAGTCCAAGTTCAATGCTTGCTACCAGGCAGATGAGCCCAGCTGAATAACAGTTACTTCTCCAGATCCAGCGTATCCAGATTCGAACAAAGGCCACTATTCCTCTGACCTAAGCCGGGTGCCTGAAGTTAAATACAGGTTGTCATAGTTGTTAGGTGTAGTTTAACTCATAGTGTTTATGTTGCATGTATAAGTAATCTTGTGTGTAAATAAAGTATTATTGAACTTGAACTAACTAACTGGTTGTTGGGTCTTTGATCGATATCCGGTTGAACCTTGTGGTGGTATCATTTGATACCTGGCGACTCTGAAAGCAATATAATATCAATATCTAGACAAAGGAAGGGCAATCTTATTGACTGCCATATTTATAGTGAGTAAAAAGAGCAACACTTGCTATGTGCAATGTGGCTACCTCCTTTCCTAAACATCAAAAATACTTTGGTTTATTTTGAGTTCGATCTGAAACGTTAGCTGTTTTCTCTCTCCACTGATGCTGCTGAGTATTTTCAGCATTTTCTGTTTTGAGATCGAAAGCACTTACCTTGCCATAGATTGTTTTGGGGCATCCTGAAAGGCGCTAAATAAATGCAACTCATTTCCTAGAAGCAACTGTAATGGTGTTTAGTGGGAGATGAGGTGGCGGTGCAAAATACGCTGATCTGAGCACCAGTTTGATCCACGTATGAGGTGCATGTTAGCTGATATTTAAGTGTTAGCTAGTGTGATCTATAAGTGTAACTGTTCGTCTGCTGTGATTTGGCTACAAGTGTGCTAGCTGCAGATGGTGAAGCTCTGCGGCTAGCACCCGGTTGGCCCACTCGAAGCAGAAGCAATTGAACTCAGGCACTGAAAGGTCAGCATGCCAAGGGGTACAGCAAACACTGAAAAAAGTACAAAGCTTCTGCCAATTTATGAATTTGCGTTCCAATAGACCTTCCCTATTTCCCATTCGAAATATAACTGTTGGATAAAAGAAACCCTGACAAATAGTGCTTCAGGCTTTCAAATATCTTTGCTTAACATTTTCACGGCATGTGGACATCACCAGCCCGCGCGCGTGTGTGGGTGTGTGGGGGGGGGGGGCAGGGGTGGACGTGGATAATCTCACTCTTCACCTGTATATGACATATTGGGCTGAATGTTCGAATCTCAAACAGCATTGTTCTCAAAACCTATTGTCACAGGGAAGTGATAGATTATCACTGAAGTTTTTGGCAACCGAGATTTTTAAAATCTCAGAATCACAGAATACTACATTGAGTCTTCACTGATGCATGAAAGGCCCTGACTTGGCCACCTAATCCCACTTGCCAGCACTTAGCCCATAGCCAGAACCACACTGACCAGACTGATCTATGTCCCATCATGGGACCAGTGTCCCACAGGATCATAAATTGCCTGTTCGGCAAATAAAACCATCCCAAGAATTTTCAGTGGCATCATAGCTGGAGCATTCAGGTAAATTGAAGACCCATCCTTCACAGTTCCAGCATTACAGCAGTGCACTAGAATTTCACATCTATCTCAGCAACCTGCCTCCCATCCGCACAATTGCTGCTGACCACACTTTTGTAACCTTTGTGCTCAGTTTCAAAACCTTGGCCTTATTTCCGACTTTATTTCTGCAACTTTCTCCAGTCTCACTCGCATTCTCCAGTCCTTTGCATCTGGCCTTCTGACAGTCAACCTTCCGATGAACTTGCCAAGTTATAAAAGCTAACTTACCTACTCGTCTAGAGCAAAGGTCAGGAAATCCAAGAATGAACAGACTTTAGAATCCACACATATGGGCTGTCCATGAGCAATGGACGGAGGTGAGGGACGGAGGTGGGAACGGAGGCAGCAGGGGACGGGGGCGGGGGATGGAGTCAGCAGGGGATGGAGGCGGGGGACGGAGGCGGGAAAGGAGGGTGGGGGACAGAGGCGGGAAAGGAAGCAGCAAGGACGTAGGCGGGGGACGGAGACGGGGGACGGCCACGGGAGACAGAGATGGGGGATGGCGACGGGGAACGGCGACGGGGGACAAAGACGGGGGGGACAGAGACGGGCCCCTATTAAATTAATGGAAAAAGAGAAGAGCAGAGAAACAGGCTCTATGCAAGGAAAGGGCTTAAGTTAGCAGATTGTAAGTTATCAGGGCTCAGGAGAGGTCCTAGTTGTTCTAAGAAGGCAGCAGAAGGTTGGTGACTCCATGCTGCGCGCTATTGGGGCAACGATATCCTTTTGCAGCAGTAGTATTCTGCTTGTAGTGGCCCAAGCCCTGAATTGTGTTTTTGAAGTGATACTTGAGTGCATAGTTGGGAATTCAGGGGTACAGAATATCAGGTGGCGACATTGAAACGCTGTAAGATGGGCTGTCAATGGGGCTGTCTGATTTGGAGCGCATTATAGAGAGAATTCAAAGGTTAGATCTTCGGAGGTGAAGACTAGATTCTCTTGTGAGAGGGACAGAGTTTTAACACGATTGGTTGATTCACAGTGTTTACTGATGTCTGGGTGTGTTGTTGAAAAATCCATCGACTCTGTCTCAAGTACATTTACTGTACATTGTGGTGCGTTTGACCAGTTTGCCTGTTAATTCACATGTATCTCATATTCACCCTGAATGTAAGAGTATAAGATAGCCATTGTATATGGTTTTATCTTTCTGACTTTGTATAATAAAGTTAATTTTGACAGTTCAAAACCTGTGGAATCTTGTGGTTTTCACCCATTAGCAAATGTCTTTAATCTCAAACTTTGTCTACTTTAACCCAGACATTACTTGTCCTAACTGGGTCTTACCAGAAACATGAGAGTCTGGCCTATGATCATAACAGGTATGTAACTTGGTCCCAATCTTCAGAAACTACCATCAAATCCCCTCTGCTTCTCTAGGAAGCTTCCATCCACCTTTAAAATCTATCAAAAAATATATCCCTTATTAACCAATCTTTCATTCATCCTTACCAATTCTCTCATCAAGACTCTGAATCTGTTCGTTTGTATTTTTCCCTTTGTGATGTACCTTTGTAGTAAAGTTGCTACTCTAATATTTAACACAATATTACTCTGGACAGCATACTGAGCGGGATTCTGCCGTAATCGGTGGGGCGGGCAACTCTGGCGGGAAGGAGTGGCGTGAACCACTCCGGCGTCGGGCCGCCCCAAAGGTGCTCCGTACCTTCAGGTGGCGCCGGAGTGGTTTGCGCCGCGCCGGCCAGTGGAGAAGGGGCTTGGCGCCACAGCAACCGGCGCCGAAGGGCCTGCGCCGGCCGGCGCGGGTTTGCGCAAGCGCAGGGGGGCGTCATCCCAGCGCATGCGAAGGGGGGGTTCATCGCCGCGTCGGCCATGGCGGAGGAATAGCAGCCGACGCGGCGCAGGTCCGACGCGGATCGGTGGGCCCTGATCGTGGGCCAGGACATCGTGGTGGCATCTCCCGGGGCCAGATCCCCCCGGCCCCGCCCGAGGACCCCGGAGGCCGTCCGCGCAGCCAGGTCCTGCCTGTAAGGACCTACTCTAATTTACGCCAGCGGGACCGGCAAAAGACTGGCGGCCACTCGGCCCATCGTGGGCCGGAGAATCGCCGTGAAGGGGGCCGCAGTCAGCGGCCGCCGACCGCCGCACGCGATTCCCGCCCCCGCCAAATCTCCGGCACCGGAGAATTCGGCACCCGGCGAGGGGTCGGAGAATCCCGCCCAAATGTTTTTGTGTTTTTCTTGTTTGTTTTTGAACCATAAGATTTAACACTTACACATGCCCAGTTTCATGAGCAACTACAAAGGCGGATGAAAAGCCATCTTCATGGTTCAGAGTGCAACTCCGGATTGGATGGCACATACCTGTAACTGGGGCATAACCTGTAAAAGATAGAAAATTATTGGAGAAGAATGCATGAAAAAACATATAATTATCTACTGAAAACCATCAATTGTGCTTTTCTTACTTCAATATTGATAAATGGGACTTTTTCTTCAATTTCATGAATAGAAACGTATGCTTTATCAGAGTTATCGCCACAGTTTGTGCAATTTATATATTAATATTGTCTAAAGACCAATCAGATTTTATACTACTTTAATCTGTCAGATGATCTATCTAACCTCAAAAGGTATTTGAAATACCAAAACAAAAAAACAAAACCGAGGAAGTCCATAAATATATATCCCATTTATAAACTGTGTGAGATAAATGTATGTGTGCTGGACAGTTTTTGCAGTCTTGGCACTTGTAAGATAACAATCGTGCACATTGTATTTAACAGTTGAGAAAACACCAAATATTAAAGTGCAGTATCTTAATTTTGGTCTTGGAAAATTACAATAAGTAAAAGGTGCACAACTTTCCATTCATGAATCCCATTTTTATCATTTATGTTCATGGTCATACATTTACAAGTAACATAAGTCGCCTTAGGGGTGGCATAGTGGCACAGTGGTTGGCACTGCTGCCTCACGGCGGCGAGGACCTGGGTTCGATCCTGGCCCCGGGTCACTGTCTGAGTGGAGTTTGCATGTTCTACCCGTGTCTGCGTGGTTCTTACACCCACAACCCAAAGATGTGCAGGTTAGGTGGATTGGCAATGATAAATTGCCCCTTAATTGGAAATTTTAAAAAACTATTATTTAAAAAAACATAAGTCGCCGTATGACTTATTGTTCTAAACTATCTGACAGTGGCATAATATATGAAGTTACTAAGTGAAAGTATAGAGAAGTCTAGACGCTGATGATGCATCAATTTGACAGGGGTAAAATGTAAAACATGGTGCATGGTTTACAAACATATATTTGCAGATTGGAGTCACTACCAGCGATATCAGTATAGACATCAAAAGAAGCATTCGTCCCTTTTCTTATTAAACACCTGCTTTACAAATGGTTTTGCCCTGAATGTAACTAGTTGCAGGAATGAAAGTCAGATCACCAAAAAGTGTAAGTTCAAGGATACTTACCTGAATTTGAATCAGGAAATGCAGGACCACATTATTACAACAATTGACTGCCAGCCACTGCCCTCTTGATCACTACCTCACCCTCCTCCCCTCCACCCCTAATTGCCCCTACTCCAAATTGCCTTCGTCACTTTGTTGCTCACATTTCCCTTCTGATCATCCCCTCCTCTTCAAAATGCAGTGTTGCTGACAGTAGCCCAAAATTCAAATAGCATTCTCTGCCCAGCCTTGTAGTTGCATTCTCAATTAAGTGAGGTCTGAGGCCCAATGCCAAATAGGTCCATTTAGGCCACCATACCTCCACACCATCTTGTACCTTTAAGACATTAGACTAGAAATTAGCATGCTAATGAATATGAAGTGTCTTGGATTATTTATCAACAAGTACGCTTAAGCACAATATAAAACTGTTCACCCAATCTGAATGGAATACAGTACCTTGCATACCAGATGGCCCAAAGTCCTGCCTTGTTAGAAAGATGGCATGGTCATGATATTCTGCATGGCTGGTATCAGACTTTTGCTGGGAGTAAGCCCATTGGCACACATTCTTCAAACTTTGTGCGGGGTTCCCAACTTCGATTAGGCTAACAGACTAAGAAAGAAAACAATTTCCTTTAAATCTAGGTGCAATTTCAACTGACTACAGTGCAAGACTTAGAACATTTGATTTTTGAATATGTGGCATTATTTCTCGCTATTTTCTGAACTAATAGTTAGCAATTTGTCTTGTGCTTTCACTGAATATTTTTGATCCGAGTTTGATATATTTGTTATTTCCCATGGCGACTCTTGCTGAATTGTCTGTCTTTCGCTGAGCAATCGAGAATCTGCTTGTATCCCACTTTCCATATATTATCTGGCTCTGATTAGTGTTCCAGTCTGCCTGTCTCCTTCTTATTCTCGGTATGGCTCTCAGACATTTTGGCAAGTAGATATTTCATGTGTTTGGCTGAAATTCTTTTCTCCTATATTTGCGAGGATGCTTTAAACCAATTGCAATAAGTGGGGTAAATTTTCATCTTCACTGCAAAGGCAATAATCTAGATGGGCAGATGACCTGTTGAATTGCTCAAATGTTCAGTCTATCGAAATTGAGCTCCTGCTTTGGAACCTTACTCGCTAACAATGGATATCAGAGTCTTAGCATTGACTGTGCATGAGTCTAAAACCATGCACGGTTCACACACAGATCACTCATTTGCAACTCCCAATCGCAGGTTGAGGTTAAAAGATTTTGGGCGGGATTCTCCCGTCTCCCAGCCACGTATTTCTCGGCGGCACACCGTTATTCTCTACTCCTGCTGCATGTCAATGGGATTTCCCACTGAAGCCACCCCACGCCACCAGGAAACCAGGGGCGGGGCTGCCCTGCAGACAGCAAACGGGAATTAAAAAAAATATATATTTTTTAAGAGTACCCAGTTATTTTTTTTCCAATTAATGGGCAATTTAGCGTGACCAATCCACCTAACCTGCACATCTTTGGATTGTGGGGGTGAAACCCACGCAGTCACAGGGAGAATGTGCAAACTCAACGTGGACAGTGACCCAGGGCCGGGATTCGAACCGGGTCCTCAGCGCCGTAGTCTCAGTGCTAACCACTGCACCACCATGAATTTTTAATTCAAATTTTAAAAAGTGCTTTGAACACATAATAACCCTGGAGTTGGTAGGGAACCCTGCTTTAGTTAAGAGTACTCACTGCAACACAAGTGGTTTTACACTGAGGCCGCCCAGAGTGCTGTGGTGAGATGGGGGTGGGGTGTTTTGATGGCAGGATGGAGGGAAGCCAGGAGCTAGTCCCTGAGTAAAGAGTTGTGCTGTGAGAAAATAATTTTTATCTGGTCAGGTGGGAGGCACTAGCAGCCTCTGTGGGCTGAATTTCAATGTTTGGACCCACAACAGAGGTGGGCAGCATGTCTGTAACCTGCAAGTTCATGGAACCGGGTTTTCCTTGGCTCTTTGACTGAGCTATGGAATTAGGAGGCTGCCTTTGGGTTTCCTAACCATTGGGAGCAGGTGGGATACATTGTCACAAGAAGTTGAGTAACCTAAGGGCAGCACGGTGGCGCAGTGGATGGCACTGCTGCCTCACGGCGTTGAGGTCCCAGGTTCGATCCCGGCTCTGGGTCACTGTCCGTGTGGAGTTTGCACATTCTCCCCGTGTTTGTGTGGGTTTCACCCCCACAACCCAAAGATGTGCAGGGTCGGTGGATTGACCACGTTAAATTGCCCCTTAATTGGAAAAAAAATGAATTGGGTACTGTAAATTCATTCTTTAAAAGTTCAGTGACCTCATTGGGGTAAGAAAGGCAAGTGGCATTGCACATTGAAATACAAATCCCCACATTCTCCTGCACAGCACTCCTCAGACAAACACACCTTGCAGCTCCAGCCGTCCTTCTCTCTCAGGGCATCTCCTCACATTCCCTTCTGAACACTAACACTCACCCACATCTCACACCATCCCTCCAGTGATTCTCCACAAATGTTAGTCCATTTTCTCAAAACATCAACCTCCCGTTCATACCTTTTCTCTCTCTCCTTGCAGAAAGACCCCAAAACACCTGAGAGAGAAAGAAAGTCAGGATGGCCCTCCAGTCACAGCCACCTTAATCGCTGCAGAGGAAGATGCCCTGGAGATCAGCAGGGTTTCAGCCTGTATGAACATTGGCGATGGAGAGATGAAAGTCTCCCGGCTACCTTGTGACAGGGGTAGATAGCACACAGCCTCCTGACAACAACGCGCGCACAAGTTGGCCTGATGCCACTAGCCACTGAAATGCGATTATCTGCAAAATGTTGACTTTGAACCTTTTTACTTTGTCAGCACTAATTCATGTCCTTCATCTTCTGTTGATACTTAAAGCATCACTCTGGAGTTGATGCTGGAGGACTAAAAGGATTCTTCAAAGGAGACACGCATGTACAATTCAGGAGCACCCCCCCACCAGCTCTGACATGCACATTGTGGTGGGGCCCTGAAGACAGGGGTTGAGTTGTCACATGGTGAAGCAGGTGGATCATCCACAAAGAGGACAATTCTGGAGCAACAACTAAAAAAATGTGCATGTTGGAGAGAGATTGGAGGAGTCAGTTTCATGAGTGCTATGATGCCTCCGTGGAAAGAGTGGCCACCTACATGGCGCATCAGATGAAGCTGGTAACAGAGTGTATGCTGGCCGTCACAATGGCCTGCACACTCAGGCTGCCGGTTTAAGTAAGATGGAAGAAAGTCTCACTTTGATTGCCACTGAAGTGCAGCGAAGTGCTCTCCATGCAGCTCGTGGCTCACAGGGAGGTGCAGGTGCGCCATGAGGGGAAACATGGAGAAAGGGAACATGGAACTGGTCAAAGTTCTCCCATTCCTCCATCCTTGCCCACACACCTTGACCACCACCGCCCACCCCCCCACCCCACCCCACCCCAACCCCAGTCAGATTCCGACATGCTGCCTCCTGGCCTGATGGCTGAGTCTACCTCTGAACAGGTAGATGTGGGGAAATCTTTAGCAGAGCTCCAAAACCCAGAGGCCATCGGCCAAGTCAGACCAGAGATATAACCCCTGCTCTGCTGTGAGGGATGGCACTACAGAGGAGTAATACAAAAAGGAGGAAAACATTTTTTTCTTGTTTCACAAGTGAAATCACTTAGGTGTTTAAAAGTTTGTTAAATTGTGACCTTTTTCGTCAATATTTATGCAGCAGGAAGTTTATTTCAAAATTCCATTGTCCAGTCATTCCTTTTGTTGACTATTGTCTCCTGTGAGCTGAAGCTCTGTTTCCATCCCCTTTGACCTGTGGAGAGGCAGGTAGTTGAGGAGCTGCTACTGGTGTTGCTGATGCTGTTACTCCAGCTCCTCATCAGGGGTATAAGGTAGAGCTACATAAGCTGATCCCATGCTGAGCTACAGCTGCCAGCATGGAAGTCTGGATCAGAGTCAAAACACTCCAAGGTTATAGAAACGTCTGCTAAAGTCTCAGAAATCAACTCCAGTGCAGTGAAAAAACACTCTCAGAACAAGCCCTGTGAATAAAAGCCTTTCACCTAGGCAATGTAGCAGCTGTCATATCTCTGTATTTAAAGGCTTTCCAGCCTGCCAATTGTACAGTCCTGTCAATTCGCTGCTATTCTCTCACCTAGTTTATCCTAATGAGTTCCACAAAGCCTGGGAAACCCTTGCAGTGTCAGTTAAAGCCAGAATCCATGTTTAAAAGGTGCAGCTAAATGGCTTTTTGCATATGTTAATAGCAGACCCACCTGTCCTAACAGGGTTCCCCGCATACTCACTAATACGCTCCGGTTAAATGTGGAATTTGGTAAGTTCCTGTCAGCTTCCTGACACACTGGAATTCTTTAGTGTTTTAACAGTGCATGCAGTCACACCCGCCCACTTTGATAGGGTAGAACATTCCCCCCTATGCCTCTGGCAGACAGGGAGGCTGACCCGTTAAGTACAATTATAAAACTAACCTAATTGCTCCCCCCAAAAACCCTGCCTTTCATGTAATGCAATCTTTAACGGATGAGGTATTAACAAATGTAAAAAAAAACTAACATTAAAATCTCCATTATGAATGAACACTTTTAATGGAACTGTACTCAGTACCATACCTCTCATGACCACCAGTAAATCATTGCAGGTATTTAGCAGCTTACCTTTGACCTTGGCATTTTTAGATCATGTACTGCTTTTACTAAGTGGTCTTGGCACTACAAATAATCCAAGTTTCCCATCAGCAGTCGCCCATGGCCCCATATAGGGATCTGTCTCAGGGCTTCATGGCACAGCTTTGACTGACCTTCATAGCAAATAACACATCCAGAGCCCTATTCTGTATCCCTATGGTGGATGCTGGCTTGAGATAGAAACGGAACATCCCTGAGAGCAGGAAGTGCCAGGTATGAGAATTCCTGCCTTGGGAGTGAGCAGTGCTGTCTGATTGCTTTTAGTAGCCATTTCTGCCAGAAGATTCAGGGAGCGGTGGGGTGGGGTTTAGTTCATAGAATTTACAGTGCAGAAGGAGGCCATTTGGCCCATCGAGTCTGCACCGGCTCTTGGAAAGAGCACCCTACCCAAGGTCCACACATCCACCTTATCCCCATAACCCAGTAACCCCACCCAACATTAAGAGCAATTTTGGACACTAAGGGCAATTCAGCATGGCCAATCCACCTAACCTGCACATCTTTGGACTGTGAGAGGAAACCGGAACACCCGGAGGTAACCCACACACACACGGGGAGAATGTGCAGACTCCGCACAGACAGTGACCCAAGCCGGGAATCGAACCTGGGACCCTGGAGCTGTGAAGCAATTGTGCTATCCACAATGCTACCGTGCTGCCCCGTTAGTGTTGGTGCGCACCTCGCTAATTTGTATTTCTATCAGGGTTGAGGCTAGTAGCAGTAGCAAAGTCTCTGGTATGGCTGAGGGGCTGGACTGAGAGGAAGATTGAAAATCAGGTTGAGATAGAATCACAGAATGACTACAGCACAATAGGAGGCCATTTGGTCTGCCCTATCCTAATGTACCGTACAAGCACATTCATTGTTTGTGTGGGGTTTCTTTATGTGTAGCCATAAGACACTGGGTGTTAGCTGCACAAAGCAACAGTGAAACATATATTTGTATTTGGGATTGTTTATATAAGCCAATAGGTTGTGTTGGGTCAAGAGTGGGTAAGTTGTTGGAGTAATTAAGGTGATTTGGCAAGTTTGTGAATTGCTCATTTTTAAAGATTAGTATGAGCTAAATTATATTTTCAGATGTATATCGTGGGCTGGGTGAGGGAAATCACGGCAGCTGTTACATCAAACAGGTTTTTTTCCTTTAATTAGTTTGTGGAGCTTCTCATGGGACAGATTCTTTTTGCTGCAATATGGTCAGTGAAAAATATGAAGGGTTGGTTTTAAAGAAGCCATGATTTCCACCACCACCCCGCTCCTACCACTCAGGGTGGCGGGGAACCCGCCCACAGAAAGAATGGCTTCCCCCCTGTAATTTACTGGCCAATTGATTGTTAATAGACTGAAGCCAGGATTTCCACCCCTCAGAGACAGAAGGTCCTACCATGGAGAACTGTTGGATCACCGACAATCTCAGCAGTGTCAGGCGGGAGCGTGGCCACTGCTGAGGCTATAGGCAGCCTTCAGTGGAGTTTGTCCCTGGAGCAGGACACCAAGGTGAGTGGGCGAGGGGGCAATTTCACTGGGGTCAGGCTGGCAAACCCCAGCGAGGTGGTGAGAATATTTGGGGAACTGGAACTGGGGGTTGGTTGGAGAAATTGGGGCGGGGGGGGGGGGGGGTGGGAAGAGGATAAAGGAGAAAGTGTGATCTTGGGGCTGCATCAAATGGGCATAGGGGACCTGCAAAGGAGGTCTCACAGAGCTGCCACCAGCGTCCTCTTACAGATCCCTTCATGCTCTGTACGATGGGCGGGGTATGGCAGGGTTTTCCTAGGCAAGGGTATTTAGGGCAACAAAGCAATGTAGGTAGGTGGATAGGTGAAGCTGATAAAGGTAAGCCATAATATTACTGAATGCTGGAATGGGCTCAAGTGGCTGAATGGCTTATCCTTTATCGTATGGTCCTCAATATTAATTATTTTCCCTTATCTTCAGGCCATTCTCATCGGCTGGATTCGGCACTGGGGCCAAATTATGTTTATCTAGAGACTACCTCACTTAGCGTTATGTTTAGCTGCAAGCACAGAGTCACACTCAGGTCATATTAAATGCACAAAATCTCAGTTCTAACAATCAGGAAGGTAGTGTACACATGCACATTGATCTTGCAATAATTACCATTCTAACCAAACAAAAACATTAATCTTGGATCATTACAGAGAGGTTTTATCACTACATTGTTGATGAATATTACATTGTCGAACTTCTATAGCCTCTACACTGGATCATGACCGAGCAGAATGGAAACTCGCAATGAAGACAGTGGCCACTCCCGAGATGCCCATTGATGTTACCGGAATTGTAAGGGGTGCGTGGAGGTTCCACTCCTTACAAGGACTACCCAAAAAACCCAGAAACAATGTGGATCCCTGTATTTCATGCCCTTGCTCAGGAGTCTAATGGATTCTTGCCAGTATTTTGCAAGAATTTGGCAGAAATTTGGAGGGAACTTGGGACCGAAGTCTCCTGAAGCTTCGGACAAATAACTTACGCGCTGCTGCCAATATTGTGGGTTGGAAGCTTTTATAAACGTATATCCAAGTATTTATTGCTTAAGTAATAGCCAGACCATCAATATATGTTTTAAGCCAAATCAACTGTTTTTATCCATGTGTAAGATTCATATATAACAAAATACACTTGAAATTCTACATCCAAATCTATTCACTGTTCACAACAGATTTTATTACAGAATTATCCCTTAACTTACCATATAGATACTATAGATAAAATATTACATTAAGGATTAGAAGAAACTGCCTACTACTTCTAATAGCATTATGGTTCTAGACGTTACAAGGGCCAATTCCACATGGAGGGCAAATCTTTCCTGACTCCAGTCCACTCAGCACTGGATAGAACAGAGAAGGAAAATGAAATATAGCTTCAATCTGCAGACTCTGCTGGGCAATAAAAGTTGGGAATTCCCTGCACTATGTGGAAAATTGTAACATACATTTTGCTCACTTGAAGCTACTGTAAGTTCCTGATGATTCCCTCTTTTCCCGTCTCTATTTTTGCTGTTGTCATTTTGATCCACAGATGCTTAATGGACATATCTCTTTAAATTGAGCTGGGGAAATGAGGAATTCAATAAGTTACAACGTAGTACACTCTGCTAGCCTTGGATAGCAAAACTTAGACTCTTAGGCACCCAAGAGATGGGGTGGGACATGGTTCGATTGGTTGGCTGGTTGCCAATGAATTGGCCGAAAGGCTGTATTTTGTCGGTAACAGGTGATGATTGAATCCTGGCTCTTTCCAGAGATATCTCTCGCTCTCTCTGTCTCTCTCTCCCTCTCTGTCTGTCTCTCTCTCTCTTTCTCTCCTCGTTCTCTCCAGAAAGGTTGCTGTATTTCTGAAATTGCAGAGACCTGAATGAATGCGCAGTGAAAACCTTGAAATGAAGCAAAGTTTGAAGAGAAGATTGGAAAGGTGCTAGAAACAAATATCTGAAACAAAGACTCTTATCTTTTTACGTTAATCCTTATTATTTTCACCCCTCTGTGTTTGTTTGTCTTGTGCGTATAGAGTGTGGGGGCAAGTTATAGTGAGGAATTAGGAATTAGATAATCGTTAACCAATTGTATTTGCTGCATATTTCATTATAGTTCCTGTTATTAATAAAAAGTAATTCTGTTTACATTTACTAAGCCTGTTAACTGTAATTATTGTGTCGCCAAGGGCCAAAAGCTTTGGGTATTTTTCTAAGAATTATTGGTTAATTCAATTGTGTTACTACTCTGGGTCAAGGGGGGGCTGGAATTGACTGCGCCCTAGCCCAGAATGTCATAACACTACCATACACGCTTGTAACAGCAGAAGGGGTGTGCAACAAGTTAAATAAAAAGGGAGTCAAACGGCTATGAATTTCAGGTCTCTTTGACGGTTTTTCTCCCAAGAACCTCACAATGATGATGAGAATAGTGAAAAAGAAGCATTCCTACCTGTTGTGAATATTTTTGGATGTTTTATGCCTACTTTTGCTATAGACACCATTTAAAGTTACAGTCTCGGAGACACACTCTGAGGTTATATTAAATGCACAAAAGCTCAGATCTAATAGAAAAGCTTATATAGTGTACAGATACACACTGGTGTTGCAAAAATGACCATCCTAATCAAACAAAAACATTAATTTTGTTCAGTACAGAGACGTTTCATCACTGCATTGCTGATGAATGTGACATTGTCTATTCCCAATCTACCAGCTTTTGATTTGGAGACATCATCTGTATTCCCATGTTGGCAAAATTGGCTGTGATGTTTCAAAGGTGCAACGGCAGGTTTTGCAATCACAGAATACATAAGGAAAAAGACCTTACTTTTCAAATGTGGTGGTGAAGAGTTGGAAGATATTTTTAAGATACTGAGTAAAATGAGTACCACTCAGCAAAAAGTGCACTAACAACCTATTTCACTGCTGATAAAAATACAATGCACAAATTGGCTTCTGACCCAGTAAATAAGAAGCAAACAGGACTATTGACCGATATTACATAGGTGGAGACAACTACCAACCAAGTGTGACTGGTGATGTTGAACATGTCGGAGAAATCAAAACACAAACAATCTGAGGTTATCTCTCTCGTCAACTGCGCTGAAAAGCACTTGAGAAATCGGAAGCCATTCAGAGCTGTCAGAAAGATGAAGCCATTGCAAATATTGCAGGTCCTACAAACATGCAGGAAGTCTGAAGACTTCCAGGTCTCACCACATACCTTAGCCACTTCATTCCTGACCTTGCTGTGCTATCTTTTCTCCTATGTGATCTGTCAAAAGAGACCACCTAGCGGGAGTGGACTACATCTCATAAACAGGGTGTACACCAGATGAAGGGATGATTGTCAGCTAGTTGCACAAATGCTTATTTTGACCCTGAGAAAAGCACCCAGCTAGTTGTGGATGCAAGTCCGGTTGGCTTAGGTGCAGCTCTCATGCAAAACGGCAAGGCAGGAAACCCATTAATTGTTACGATGGTAAGTAAATCGCTAACACCCCATACAGTGATGTTCCTCACAAACATAGAGAGAAGCAATCTCAATCACATGGGGTATCCTGTACCTTCATCTCTACTTGTATCTCTACTTGTATGGAAGTAAGTTTGAAGTCATAACATAACATAGACCACTAATAAGCTTGTTGAACAACCCACATAGTAAACCATCCACTCGAATAGCGTGTTGGATACTCATGCTACAAGAATATGAATTCCATGTTGAATATCAGTCAGTCAAGCTTAATCCAATGAACTATATTTCACGACATCCATTGCCATAAAATCAATCTTCCTGTTTTTGAGGAAACGCGAGGCAAACAACATCTTAAATATGCAAACATAACTGGTGCCAAAGTCATGATAACTAACTGGCATCGAAACGCCAAAACAAGATGAGGATGGCAACTATGTATGACGGATATCGAATCACTAAAACTGGAATGACGTGATTGAAAGAGTATCTACAAACAAAATTGCTCACACACTATGTCTTCACAACATTATGAATGAGCTCACTGTTACAACCAAATCTAATCTTCAGCACGATTCAGTGGACTTAAGTTAAAGTCCGCTGAACAGCGCACTTAGCGGGTGTCTCACGGCGGCTGCCAAGGTTGCACTTAGAGGGATTTCCTGCCGGCGAGCTGAAGCAAAGTGAACTATGTTCAGTTGGTGAAAAAATCTTTCATAAGATAAAGTGCATTGTTAAATTAATACAGAAGTTAGAATATGTAATACATTGAATGTTCATATTATGCTTCAGGTTGTTGGTTATGCTTTGGAAATGAATCATTGAATCATGCTACGTTTTCCATTTACTAATAAGGGGAGGGATATAGTGAATTGAAAATTGCAGTGTACATGTTGTTCACGTGAAGCTACCATACACATTTGTACCAGCAGAGGAAATCTACAACAAGAGAAATAAAAACAAAGCCATTTGATTTTGGGTGTCTCTGGCAGTTTTTGTCCCAGGAATTGCACAAACTGTATGTGAAGAGCACATTTTTAATTCGGGCTTCTCTGCTAGCATCTAGGAACATCCATATTTGGAAACTCCATGGCCACAAGCACAGGGAGAAGTGGTTGGGAACATCTCTTCCATCTACTAGCATAACACAGATGGATCTGCACCTTTTACAGATGAAAATCCAGCTCCATGTCCTGGGAAATCAGCAGGAATAGTATTTAATGATCTTAATTTTCTTTTAAAATTTAGAGTGCCCAATTCATTTTTCCAATTAAGGGGCAATTTAGTGTGGTCAATCCACCTAACCTGCACATCTTTGGGTTGTGGGGTGAAACCCAAGCAGACACGAGGAGAATGTGCAAACTCCACACAGACAGTGACCCGGGGCCGAGATCGAACCCGCGTCCTCAGTGTCGTAGGCAACTGTGCCACCGTGCCGCCCAATCTTAATTTTTTTTTTAACCATCAGTGTGCTTGAGTGCAAAAGCAAACCTGCTGTTCTTGATTAACAGCTAATGGGGTATCAGAAACAAAAACTTCAGCAGGATCTTGCAATTCAGTTTCAACAGCATCAGGGCTCTTGACAACATTGGCCGAAAGGAATGAGGGTGTTTCCTCTATCGCTCTTCTTTCTCATATGAACATTTAATATAGCTACCAAATTAAAAAGTCAAGAATGGAGAGTAAAAAAACTTTATTGCTTGTCTCCAGCAGATTGGCTGTTCGCAACATATAGCTGGTGATTGATGTTGGAGTCTCACATCATTCCATTTGTTGGCAAAAATCTGGTTTCTCCCAGAAATATAGCTGCAGTACTGGTGACAACCAATGTGACTTTCCACCTTATGTGGTAGAAGGTGAAAATCTGCCTGGCCCACCATGGCAAAAAGACAATCCAGAGAATACTCTTTAGGTTTGGTAGCATTTGGACTTCCCGTGACGGAATGTGAAAGCAGGTCACCCAAAAGGTGGCTCCTGCCAGGGTCCCGGTATTTTGATCCTTTTTCCCTGCTTATTTTTGGGAGATTTTGGATTCTAAACCAGTAGTTTGGCGTGGAGAATGGAAAAGTTATTGAGGAATGTCAAAAGCCTCGTCGAAAAAGGCCACGGGGAAGAAACGCCAGGTTGGCAGCCCGACACACGAGTCTGGGGGAAACACGATGGCGGATACGGCCACACCCACCACGTTAGAATCATTGGCTGGGGTGATGGCACAGGAGCTGGAGAAGTTTGGCAGGCAGATGGATGGCCAATTTGAGCGAAAAGGGAAGGGGGTTAAAGAGTCGTTTAAAGCCATCATTGAGAAGGCGTTGGACCCGATACGGGAGCAGCTGAGCGAGACTGTCAAAGCTGTGAGTGAGCAAGGGCAGATGCTGAAGGACGCGGAGGAGGCCTTGTCGAGGCATAAGGATCAGCTTGCCTCGTTGGAAGCTGAGATGCTACTCATGCCAAACGGGAACAAGGGCCTGAAGGCTAAAGTGGAAGATCTGGAGAACAGGTCAAGGTGCATCAACCTCAGAGTGGTGGGCTTGCCGGAGGGCGTGCGGGTACCGAAACCAACCGAGTATTGTTCCGAAATGTTCTCTCGATCTGTGGGTGGAGATGAAGTGTTCTCCACTTCGGAATTGGAGAGGGCACATCGAGCTCTGCAGCAGATGCCGCTGCCGAATGAGCCACGCGGGCGGTGATAGTCCGATTTCATAGTTACCAGAGGAAGGAGCGGGTCCTCGAATGGGCCAAGGAGAGTCGGGGGTGGGCACATGATGCGCATCTACCAAGACATTGGTACCGAAATGGCGGGCGGCCTTCAATAAGGCAGTTCTGTACAATAAGGGTGTGCAGTATGGGATGGTGTATCCACGAGGCCGAGAGTCACGCTGGACTCGACAGATCATTATTATGGCATACCGGAGCAGGCTGAGGCCTTCATCAAGCACAAAGGACTGGGACTGGTTTGAGGAGGGCTGGTGGGATTTTTTTCTGTATGTGAAAGTTGGGTTGGGGTGACAGTAAATATTGCAATATATTGTGTTATGTTTTTCTTGGAAGATAGTGGGGGGATTTTCTTCCTGGAGACCAGGGTCACGGGGGCTGGTAGAGCGGGAAAACAGATATGGTGATTGGAGGGCAAGAGAAGCATGGTGGGGATGCCGGGATTGGGACAAGGGAGTAGGGAGTATGGTCCCGGAGGATGAGGTTGTAGGTCTTTGTTCTGGTTGATTTTGGGCGGGGCCAGGGGCGCACCTTGCTAGCACTAAAGGGTAGACTTGTGAATGGAAGTGGTGTGGGGTTAGGGGCTGCGACCTGTTGGGCCAGTTAGGCGAGGTTTGATGAGTCTAGAAGGTTTGTTTGGGAGGGTGTTAGTTGAGGTGGCATGCAGGGGGGTGAGGGGCGGGGTAGAGAGTTAACAGTGACCAGAGGATTTTCTTTGTCTCACCCGTTGGATGGGGCAGGTGGCCATCTCAGGTGGGCCTGGGTCTTATGAACTTTTGGTGAAGGTATAATGCATCACGGTGGTAATGACTGACATGCGGGTGAGGGAGGGGAGGGGTAGGGTGAGAGCCCCCGACAAAGTTAGCCACCTGGACCGTGCGAGGCCTGAGGGACCAGTAAAGGTTTTGTTCATTGAAAGAGTCTGGGAGACAAGGGAGACAAAGTGTTTTGACAAGAGACTCATCTGCCGGTACAGGATCAGATTAGGCTCTGGAAAGCCTGGGTGAGTCGGATGTTTCACCTGGGATTTGATAGTAGAGCTCGGGGTGTGACAATCCTAATTGATAAGAGGGTTCGGTTTCGGGCGGAGAGGGTTATAGCTGGGTGGACGATATTTGATGGTAGTATGGGCATTAGAAGGGAAGTCGGTGGTTCTAGTGAATGTGTATATCCCGAATTGGATTGATCTATCATTGATAAAATGGTTGCAGGCTACGGTGCCGGATTTGAACACCCACAAACTGATTTTGGAGGGTGATATGAACTGTGTGTTGGATCCGAAGGAGGATCGCTTTAGGCCGAAATCGTTGGTCCCACCTGGGATGGCGAAAGTATTGTCTGCGTTTATGGAGGTGACGGGAGGGCCAGATCCATGGCGGTTTGCGACCCTGGGGAGAAGGAGTTCGTGTTTTTTCCTTTGGTACACAAGGTGTATTCGAGGATTGATTATTTTATTATGAGTCGGACTCTTCTCGCTGGGGTGAGGAAGGCTGCGTACTCGGCAGTTGTTCTTTTCTGACCATGCCCCACATTGGGTGGACTTGGTGTTGGAGATCGGTCGGGAGAGCTGTCGGGGGTGGTAGTTACACGTAGGACTGCTATCTGACTTGGGTTCTGCGTGAGGGTTTTGAGGGCCATATGGGAGTATGTGGAAAATAATGATAAAGGGGAGGTTTCCGCCTCGATTTTGTGGGAGGCATTGAAGTTGGTGATCAGGGGAGAGATCATAGCATTTAAGGCACATGTGCACGTGGAGGATAGGGAGGAGAGACAAAGATTGGTGGATGAGACTCTAGGGGTGGATCATAGATGTGAGGGACCTAACCCCGGTGCTTTGGGAGTGCAGGAAAAAACTGCAAATGCAGTTTGACTTGCTGTCCATGGACAGGGCAGTGCGCTAACTGGGGCGGACGAAAGGGGCAGTGCATGAGTATGGGAGAAGGCTAGCCGTCTCTTGGTTCACCAATTAAAGCGGCAGGAGGCAGCCAGAGAGATTATTCAGGTTAGGGCTTTGGAGGGTAGGATGGTCTTCACCCCGGAGAAGATGAATAGAGTGTTCAGGGCTTTTTATGAGAGGTTGTATAGGTCAGAGCCGCCTATACAGGCGGGTGAACAAGAGATAGCAGAGTTTCTCCGTGGTTTGGAGTTTCCCAATGTAGGGGAAGATTTGTGAGAGGAGCTGGAGGCGCTATTGGGCCTGGAGGAGATTCAGGCAGCGAAGGCACTGGGCTGGTTGGGTTCCCGGTGGGATTTTATAAGAAGCTTACAGATCAGTTGGGTCCGTTGTTGGGCATGTTTAGGACTCGTTGTCACGGGGCTCCCTCCCAGAGACACTGGGGCAGGCGTCCAATACGCTGCTCCTGAAGAAGGATCAGGACCCCACAGAGTGTGGGTTGTATCATCTGATCTCCTTGTTAAATGGAGGTTGTTGAAAGTGCGTTGGTTGCTGAATGTGGTGTCTACCCCTGCGGTGGGACCGGTACCAGAGATAATTATATCATTGGAAGTGGAGAAGGCGTTCAACCTGGTGGAGTGAGTGTACCTTTTCGCAGTGTTGGAGAAGTTTGGGTTTGTGTCGTGGGTGAGGTTTCTATATGTGGCCCCGTTTGCCAGTGTTTGTACCAAAACCATGATCTCCGGGTCCTTTCAGTTGTATCAGGGCATGAGGCAGGGGTGTCTGATGTCTCCCTTCTTGCTTACGTTGGCAACTGGACTGTTGGGCATTGCTTTGAGGGCCTCAAATATGTGGGGCGGGATTCTCTCAGCCCACGCTGGGCCAGAGAATCGCCAGGCCGGGCACGAATCAAGCGACGACGCCCTGACTCCGGTCCGCCAATTCTCCGGTGAGCGGAGAATCTGCGCCGGTGCGGTCGGCGCGGCGCCAGTCAGGGGCCACTTTACGCGGCTCCCCCAGCGATTCTCTGCCCAGGATGGGCCAAGTGGCCGCAAAAAAAATCCGAGTTCCGCTGGCGCCGTCCACGTGTGGTCTTACCCGGAGGGACCGCGGCGTGCATCCCTTCGGGGGGGCCTGGTGGGGTGGGAGGGGGGCTCCGACCCTGAGAGTGGCCTCCGCTGTGGCCTGGCCCGCGATCGGGGCCTACTGATCGGCAGGCCGGCCTCTCGGGCTGGGGTCCTCTTCTGCTCTGCGCCGACCCCTATAGCCCTACACCATGTTGTATTGGGGCTGGCGTGGACAAGGAAGCCACCGCGCATATGCGCAACCGTGCTGGTCGTAGTGCACATGCGCAGACCCGCATTTGGCGCCGGTATCGGCAGCTGGTGCGGCGTGGGTCGGAATAGCTGTAGGGCTCGGAATAGCTGTTCCTTGGGGCCTGTTGACGCCATCATAAAATGCGACGGCGTTTACGACGGCGTCAACACTTTGCCTCAGGATCAGAGAATCCCGCCCAGGTGATATTATAAGCTGATGATTTGCTGCTGTACGTTAGGGATCCGGGGTAGCCTATAGGGAATATTATGGGTATTTTGCAGCACTTTGGTGCCTTCGCTGGTTACATGTTGAACATAGGGAAGAGTGAATATTTTGTGTTTAGTGCATCAGGGAGGGGAGCCGGATTGGGGAGTTGCCGTTTCGGTTGGTAGGGATTAGTTTTCGATACCTAGTGGTCCAAGTGGCAGGGGCTGGGGGCAGCTTCGGAGGTTGAACTATAAAAGCCCGGTCAGTAGAGTTAAGGCGGTCTTGCAGAGGTGGGATAGTCTCCCGTTATTGTTGGCGAGCTGAGTCCTATCGGTTGAGATGAACATCTTGCTGAGATTTCTGTTTTTATTTGAGTGTGTCCCGGTGTTCCTGCCAAGTCATTTTCCGAAGGTTGAATGGCTTATTTCCGATTTTACTTGGATGGGTAAGGCCCCTAGGATTTGGAGGGGGTGCTTCAGAGAGAGAGACAGGCAGGAGGTTTAACGTTGTCAAATTTGATGTACTATTCTTGGGCAGCCAACGCAGAGAAGGTGTTGGGTTGGTGCGGGGACCCTGGGCATTCTGGGTTCAGATGGAGTTGGGGTCGTGTAGGGGACAAGTTTGGGGCATTGGTAACAGCACCATTTCCGTCAGCAGCGACAAAGTACTCAACGAATCCATTGGTGGTGGCCATGCTAAAAATATGGAGGCAACACGGCCAGCATTTTAAGTTTGGGTGGCTTCAAAGCTGGCTCCCATTTGTGCTAACCACTTGTCTGAGCCGACAAGGTTAGCTGCCACATTTTGTGCATGGAGGGAGAGAGGGCTGGAGAGATTGGGGGTGGGGGGGGGGGGGGGGGGGGAGTTATTTTTATTTTTGGAGGGGCGTTTTGCCAGCCTGGAGGAGCTGAAGGAAACAGTTGGGTTGTTAGGCTCAGATATGTTTAGGTATCTCCAGGTGCGGAGCTTTGTTAAGAGCATTTTTTGTTTTTTCTAGTGGTACCACTGTTTGGGGTCGGAGGAGGGCAGTACTTCCGGTATGTACGCACAGATCGTAGGGGAGGAATCGAGTTCTGTGAAATGGGTGAAAGGTAAATGAGTGGAGGAGTTGGGGGGGTCAATAGTGGAAGAGGAGGTGTGGAGTGAGGGGCTGTGGAGGGTGAATGCTACATTGTCGTGTACGAGACTGAGCCTCATCCAGCTAAAGGTAGTGTTTTGAGCACACCTCACTAAAGGTGAGGGTGAGTCACTTTTTTGAGAGGGTGGAGGATAAGCGCGAGTGCTGCTCGAGGGGACCCACACACCACGCACACGTGTTTTGGTCCTGCTCTCAGCTCAAGGCCCCTTTTTGACAGCTTGTTGATGATCCTAAATATCCCCCTGGTTGCTATTTTGGGGGTTTTGGATGTGATGGAGCTGCGGACGGGTGCGGGGGTGGACGTCCTTGCCTTCGCTTCATTGGTGGCGCGGAGATGTATCCTGTTGGGTTGGTGGTTGGGGACACCGAAGGATGATTAGCTGGGATGTTTCTTTTCCTTTTTGTTGTTTCATGAGTCAGAAGGTTGTGGGGGGTTTGGATGGGGTTGGTGTTTGGTCAAAGGTATTTGTTTTTCTCTTTTGTAATTTTGTAGAAAATGTTAGAAATTTTAATAAAAACATTTCCACAAACACAAAAGTTTGGTAGCATTCAGCAGGCGCTGTGTCATAATCATAATATCGCATTCAAAATGGCTGAAAGGATGACAACATGTTAACACTTAATGGAAGATTTGTTTCATTTCTCTTGTGGAAATGAATTGGAAACAGCTGAAATGAGAGGTTCAAGATTCAAGCCACCAGGTTTTAAAATCGCATCTGGGGACATTATCATCTTAATTGGGAGAAGCTAGAACTGGATTTTGTTGAGAGGGCATCGCAATGCCAGAGGTGGGGTGGCGGGCAGGATGTGTGTGTGAAAGTGGGAGGCAACCCTCACTTCAGTCGATGGCAGGACACAGGGCAGCAGACTGTCAACAGCAGAGGATGCATTCCAAACAGCCGTTTCAGAGGGCAGTTCAGAGTCAAACACATTGCTGTGGGTCTTGTGTCACATAGAGGCCAGACAGATAAGGACAGCAGATTAGTGAATCAGATGGGTATTTAATGGTCATTATGTGAGTATTGATTACAGATACCAGTTTTTTAATTAATTGAATTTCAAATTTTCAGTGGCCGTAATGGGATTTTAATCCATGCCTCTTGAATATTAATCCAAGCCTGATGGATTACAAGGCTAGTAACACAACTACTTTCCTATCGTACCCCGGAACGAGTCAAGATGATTTGGCTCTAAGCAAGTAAAATGCTGGTACAACACCAAAGCTGTGTTGGGAGCTCAGTTTAAGTACTCAAATGATCGGTAGCATTGTGGATAGCACAATTGCTTCACAGCTCCAGGGTCCCAGGTTCGATTCCGGCTTGGGTCACTGTCTGTGCGGAGTCTGCACATCCTCCCCGTGTGTGCGTGGGTTTCCTCCGGGTGCTCCGGTTTCCTCCCACAGTCCAAAGATGTGCAGGTTAGGTGGATTAGCCATGATAAATTGCCCTTAGTGTTGGGTGGGGTTACTGGGTTATGGGGATAGGGTGGAGGTGTTGACCTTGGGTAGGGTGCTCTTTCCAAGAGCCGGTGCTGACTCGATGGGCCGAATGGCCTCCTTCTGCACTGTAATTTCTATGACTTGATGACGTTGCACACAGCTTTACCCATGCAGCCAATAATTCTCAGCCGAGATCGTGCCAATTTCTATTATCAAAAATTTGACAAATGCTTCTCAGCATCTTCACGTACATGTGTAAAAGGAGACTCCAGAACATTACAAAAACAGATGCCTTCCATGAATATGTAGACGTTAAACTGGGCCAGGCTTCTCATTGTAGAAATTAGATGGCCTTATTTGAGATTGGCACAAAGTTGATCTCAGGTTGGCACTTCTGCTTGTGATGGAGTTGGAAAGTCCACTGTGATGCGATAATTACATTTTCCATCTATTTAACGATTTCAATTAAAAAGCAATGGACCTCAGAGAAAGAGATGAATTTTTGATCAGTATTCTCAATGGCATATAATAGGTGAGTGTAACAGCCTGTGCAGGCTCAAATTCTGGCAGGAAATGTTATCAAATCTCAATTAGACTTTGAACAGATGAACCTTTTCTTCCCATATACAACCATAATGCTGAGAGGAATTGTGCCAAGAGAAGGGATTTCTAATGTCCAGCATTTTCTTAGCCTTGGCCGCATTGCTACCCAGCTATCTGAAGATCAGAGATGATCCTGCCGTGCAGTCCAGTTCAGCAGTCTAACTGAGGCCCATCGACCAGAGCCACCACCCGCCCCATAAGAATAGAGGAAGCATTCGCAGTAGCTGCCCCTTTTTAAAGGGGATGATTGGGAAGCAAGGTTGACCAAAGAGTAGTTTTCTATGGCAGTGTTTTCTGCCTCCTCTCAACTGGTACCCATGAAGTATCCATATTTGTAGAGACTCCTGTAAACATGTACAAACTAGTTTGTTCCTGTCCTGACCTCTGGTAGTCCAGTAAGTTCAGGAGTGATGCCCGCTCTGCCAAACCAGAAGAGGGGCTAGGGGAATTTTGGTTTCTATGTCTATAAACAACTCATTGATATGCTGGAACTACAAAAAAAGTGTATGTTTACTTTATTGGAGGATGCAAGTATACTCAAACAAAAGCAAATTTCCATTACCTTTGAATAGCCCAGCATGATTATTCGCACCAACACAACATTGACATGGGCTCCTAGAGACTCATCATGGTAAATCTCATTAACCTGTGGGAAAATAAAAATACATTTGACGGGGTGTATTAGATAACAATAAACTGTTTATATGAAAGCATTATAAAACCAGCTTGGCTCCAACATCATAACTTCCCATCCAACAATCAGATTTGTTTGTTGTTGCTCTTATTCTTCTTGGATCCAAAGACGAGATGCAATTTAAAGCTAAGGGTATCAGAGTCACATTAGAACTCCCAAAGGAAATTAATAAAATAAAATTGTGCAGCTCAATGGCAATAATATACCCCTAGTACTCAATAGGCAGTATCCCCCTTGTTCATGAAATGGAAATTTGCTAAAATGAATAATGTGTTTGCAAACAAAAAATTAATCCAAAAGAAATGAAATCTCATTAACAGTCATCTTCATTGTACTGAGGAATTATCTAATTCTCTTGAGAGTCGCTATTACTAACAACTATCACAGCCGGAGTATTATTATTTCTTCCCATGATAAAATCTATAACATAACACAATCAAAAACCTGTAAGTGGCCTCAACTTCCTTGCGTCCAAAAACTGTTAAAATGAAGTAAAAACTGTCACCGGTCTTCTGAGACAGATTTATGCTGAAGTTGTGACAATAACGGTGAAGGGCTGATTGGGATCATTAACCCTTGGCAAGCCGCGTGTACATCAACATTTCTCATGATGCCAAAATGACATTAATTAGTATGGAACAAAGTAAAGCAAAGCAGGATTTCAGCCACTATTGCTTTGCACTTTCTAATTTTCTTTTAAATGTCAGGAATTAGAAGGCAAATTTAAAATGAATGTGTGTACCTAGAAGGGTCTGGTATTATGAACTGATTCATTATGCAAGCCACATCTGCAGCATATTGGATTATCTGAGGCTTAAAGAACAGCCAATTTTGATTAAATGGCAAAACTAGTTAGAAGCTCAGAATTGTAATATAAAATTACACAGCATTAGAGATTTACAATCACACTTCCCAGCCAGTGACACCCACATCCCATGAACAAATTTAGACAAAAGTTAGACGTGCTTTACTTCCTTCTAATTCTTTCAGAGTAACTATGGATGATAAACTGGCAGAACCATCAATTTAAATCACTTTGTTGGATGGTTCCCAGCGCAGCGCAATTGGCCAGGGGAAGTTACCGCTTCTGGACAATTGTCGGATAAGTCCATACCTGGAAACATCCAAGAGGAATTCCCGAGCGCACTATTGGGGTACCTCCAAATCCTACGTGGGTAGACAGTAATTGTTATGGCCCAATGTGTCTCAAAAGCAAATGGACAGGTTTCAATTGAACTTAGTTCACAGATAGGGAATGGCCCAAGAAAGACTTGGTTGGTTTTTGGTGAAGACCGGATCCAGAGCCTGGATTTTTTTAAAGGACCCGTTAACATTGGGAGATAGGGCAAATTGACTTTTTCTTTTTGAATGTTGTGAGTTGTTCTATTTAGAATGCTGATGATTGCTTTAGAATGTTGTGGATTGTCTCAGCTGCTGTGCTGGAACTTGTCACAGCTGTCAAAATATGACCAGAGTTTTCAGAGCATGTTGATGGATGTGGGGTGACCTGAAGCTTCCTCAGTGAACTGGAAGATCTTAATAAAAATATATTTTTTATTAGCTTTGTAGTTACAGAGCATCAGCCAGGCAGGCAAAAGCCTCAAGGAACTGCTGTGTAATTGTGATAATGTTGAGTTAACACAGTGTGACAGAGGTATGTGCTCTACTGAGTGTCCTCTTCAATTGTGTTGAACATGCTATTGGCATACACTGTAAAGCAGAATGTCTAACAGTTACTTCTTCTACTGACATCAGTATCCTCAAATTAGCTCAAGCAACAATTGTAGCTTTTCAAATATTTTCCAAATTTAATTTAAATTTCTGTCCTGTTCAACTCCAGCTCATTAATCAGTACCTTACAGCATATTTTATGCTGCAACATAAACAAAGAATTAATAAAGGGACTGGTTTAAAGAACAGAAGAAAAAAAGAGGGAAAAATATTTTAAAGGATCCAAAAATTAAAGAGCGAATCAGGTGAAATCTAAGAATGTACATGTACAATGTAACTCTTGAGAGTAAGCAGAGGAACAGCTGTGATACCATCGGTCATATGGTATAATCTGAAGTCGGTGTTCAACTTAGATATTCCAGTGGTTGGGAACAGGTTGTACTATATACAACTTAGCACATACATTTAGGGAGAAAGGCGGAAGTATTCACGTTTCTCTATCAGATCAATGTGTTGTTCGCAGAGCCTTAGCTGTACTGAAAACTAAAAGAGTTCCTTTTCTAAAATTGATCAGCATTTAAACTTATGAATGGATGCATTTTTCTCTACAGCATTGTAAATACTCAGTACTACTCTTGGGCGGGATTCTCCCCTACCAGGCAGGGCGGGGGGTCCCGGCGGGAGGGAGCGGCGGGAAACACTCCGGCGTTGGGCCGCCCCAAAGGTGCGGATTTCTCTGCTCCTTTAGGGGCCAAGCCCTCACCTTTAAGGGCTAGGCCCGCGCCAGAGTGGTTGCCGTCCCGCTGGCTGGCGTGGATGGCCTTTGGCGCCACGCCAGCCGGGGCTGAAGGGACTCCGCCGGCCGGCGGAAGTCCGCGCATGCGCAGGAGCGTCAGCGGCTGCTGAGGTCATCCCCGCGCATGCGCGGGGGGGGTCACCTACGCATCGGCCATCGCAGAGACGTACACGGCCGACGCGTAGTAAAAGGGTGCCCCCACGGCACAGGCCCGCCCGCGGATCGGTGGGTCCTGATCGCGGGCCAGGCCACCGTGGGGACATCCCCCGGGGCCAGATCGCCCCGCGCCCCTCCCAGGACCCCGGAGCCAGTTCGCGCCGCCTGGTCCCGCCGGTAAGGGAGGTGGTTTAATTCACGCCGGCGGGACCGGCAGTACAGCAGCGGGACTTCGGCCCATCGCGGGCTGGAGAATCGCCAGGGGGTGGGGGGGGCGCCGTCCGGCGCGATTCCCGCCCCCGCCGAATCTCCGGTGCCAGAGAATTCGGCGGCCGACGGGGTCGGGATTCACGCCCCCCCCCCCCCCCCCCCCCCCCCCCCCCCCCCCACCCCGGCAATTCTCCGACCCGGCGGGGGGTCGGAAAATCCCGCCCCTTAAATCAAAAGAGCACATTTCTGAGGCGATTGTTATGGACAGAAGGGGAGTTAATTTAAACAGCACCAATTTCTCCTTGCACTACCCATCTGTAAACAGAAAGGTGTTTTTTATTTGCCTCCTCCTTTCTAAACAGTGATGTAATTTGCAACCCCTCGGTTTTGGTGTGATCCAATTTCTATTAATAATCCCACAGTAAACACGAGATAGGATGAACTCAAATGGTTAGTTTATTTGTACTGAAAATATGGGAGCAGGGTTGGAGGATATCTGGGGAAGGGTGGAGGGGGTGTCTGAAGAAGGCTTCGGAGGGTGTCCGGAGAAGGGTGAGGAGGGTGCCCGGGGAAGGGTGGGGAGGGTGTCCGAGGAAGGCTGGTGAGGGGCGAGGAGGGGACGATGGGGTTGGTGGCTGGGGAGAGGTGTCCAGGGAAAGGGGAAAAGTGTCCTAGGAGGCAGGGTCAGTGGTGTCAATGATGGGGTCCTGGGGGTGTGTGGGGAGAGAGAATTCAGAGTAATAGCGGTGGGACGAAACGTGGTGATACTGAGTTGCTCCAGGTGGGTGGAAGTTGGTGGGTGACAGGAAGAGGGTAGAAGGTGGTGGAGAATGTCTGAACAGTTACGGACACCATTTTGTTAGGGCTATTCTTGACAACACGTGTGAATCCTCAAAGTGAGAGGAAGGTCTTTTTGGGTCAGTGGAGCAACTGGATGTCAAAGATAAAAGCAAATTACTGCGGATGCTGGAATCTGAAACCAAAGAGAAAATGCTGGAAAATCTCAGCAGGTCTGGCAGCATCTGTAGCGAGAGAAAAGAGCTACTGACAAAGCTTTGACAAAGGGTCATCTGGATTCGAAACTTTAGTTCTTTTCTCTCCCTACAGATGCTACCAGACCTGCTGAGATTTTCCAGCATTTTCTCTTTGAATGTCAAAGATGCTCACTTGTGCTCTTCTCGATGGTGAAGCCTATATTGCAGCAGATTTGTTTCTGACTCGTGGTCTCACATTATCTAAATCCCACCAAGGTGTGGAGCTGCTATTCATTCTGTGCCATTAGGCATCAGCTGCAATCAGAGGCAGGTATGAAGGAAAAGAGGGAGGGAGGTGGATGCCTCCAAGGGGCACACCTGGTGGTGAGTACCCAACTTTTGACTCCAAACCTCCATCGCCTGGGTGAATAGATATGGCTGACAAGGGGTCATGCAGTCTTTTATGCTGCCAAAGTACTCTCTACAGAGTTTCAAGGGTGGTGGAGGTAAGCGAAAATGTGTCCGTGGGAGGCTTCTTGCAGTGTTTCTGTGCGCAGTATGAACAGGGGTAACATCCAGAAACCAGAAGGGGCTGGTTTAGCACAGGGCTAAATCGCTGGCTTTGAAAGCAGACCAAGGCAGGCCAGCAGCACGGTTCAATTCCTGTACCAGCCTCCCCGAACAGGTGCCGGAATGTGGCGACTAGGGGCTTTTCACAGTAACTTCATTTGAAGCCTACTTGTGACAATAAGCGATTTTCATTTCATTTCATCTCTGGTCCTCCATGGTGCCCTTTACTGGGTAGGAGTTGGATAGGGTGGGATGTCTAGATGGTGGCCAGTTGAAGGGCTTAGCACATGCCTGCTGGCCTTGAGATGGAGGGAAACCTGCAAAGGACAAGCTCACTAAATAGATTACTTCAATTCAGTAACACATCCACTGAGGCGTCAATGATGCAGGCTGCAGGCAACCCAGATTTGGTAATGGCTCTCATCCAGATGGGGAGAAGGAGGTTTCATCACAAGTTGGCACAAAGCCACTCTTTGAGCGACAAAATCTTTCCTCGTCTCAGTCCTAAATGTTCAACCCCTTATCCTGAGATTATGGACCCTAGTGAGGGAAAAGAATCTCTCAGCATCTTTCAAATTGGAAAAGGTAATTGATTTAGGCCGACAAGCTCTCAAGAAATTTTTATGTTTCAATGAAATCATCTATCATTCTTCTAAAATTCACAGATTGTACCCATTGTACAGGTCCATTTTATTCAATCCTGTCTCATAGGCAACTCTCTCACCTCAGGAATCAGTTCAGCAAATTTCATTGCGTGCCATCTAAGGCAACCATATCCTTCCTTTGGTAAGGAGATTCAAGGGTGGGATTTTTTGGCTGAACCCACTGCATGTTTGCCACAGAAGAGGACCATGTAAAGGGCCGTTGACCTAGGGCGGGAATTTCTGGTCTCTGGGCGGGCACGGCCGAAAAATCCCACCCAAATCTGTGCATATACTCCTGATGTGATCTCAACAAAGCCCTATGTAATTGTACCAAAACTTTCTTACTTATATACTCTAACCCACGTGCAATATCATTTGCCTTCCTAATTCTTGCTGTACCTACATGTTATTGTTCTGGGCAGAATGGGCAGGAGATGAGGAGGAACTACTCAGAAAAAGGGCCTGAACTAGTCCAAGAGATGGACACTTGCCCCATTGCAGTTAAACTGCCTGCAGAGCGAGGTCCCAGGTTCGATCCCGGCCCTGGGTCACTGTCCGTGTGGTGTTTTCACATTCTCCCCGTGTTTGCGTGGGTTTCACCCCCACAACCCAAAGATGTGCAGGGTAGGTGGATTGGTCACGCTAAATTGCTCCTTAATTGGAAAAATGAATTGGATACCCTAAATTTATAAAAAGAAAAAAAAAAAGTACCTGCAGAGTTGGATAGGCAATGACATGACACTACCATCTCACCCGATTTCATGCCCCCCTCCTCCCAGTCGGCTTAAAATTCCAGCCTTCCTTTCTTTACCATTTCAATCCGGAATGTGGCAAGGCCAGTATATTTTCTCCATTTCTAATTGCCCTTGAACTGAATGGTTTGCTCGGCTACTCAGAGAGCATAATGTCAACCACATTGCTGTGGGTCTGCAGTCATATGTTGGCCAGACCAGGTAAGGATGGCAGATTGCCCTTCCTGAAGGATATTAGTGAACCAGATGTGTTTTTAAAAAACAATTTACGATAGATGTCACGGTCACCATTCCTGAGACAGGTTTTTGTACATCAGATTTGTTCATTTAAATTACATCAGCTGACATGGTGGGGTTTGAATCTGCGTTCCCTGGCCCTCTGGATTACCAGTTTAGCCGCATTACTTTACACCTCCCCGTTTGTGCCATTAGTTCACCGTCCTGTTTGAAATGTTTCATGCATTCTGATATGCCACCTTACTTTTAACTTCTTGTTATTTTTCCAGATGTGGCCATAGTAGCTAATGTTCTTTTTTCTGTTGTTAAACTTTCTGATTCGTTGTGACACAATCGGTTTGATTTTTACCAAATTTGCTACTCTGCTCTCCAGCCTTAATTTTCCTCTTCTGACTTATACAATTATCCTTACCTGAACCCTCTCTCCCATATCAAAAGCTTTCCATCGTTACTGTTCGGTGCTCTAAAAATTCTTGTGTTTCAACTAATCAGAGACTCTGGAAAATGCCGTAGTCCTTTTTTCAAATTATCTCAATCCCACAGTGCAGGTATTTTTTGTAAAAGCTGCCACTCAATAATCCTTTAACTTAAGACCAACCTTCAATGTAAGTTTACATTCAAGCCCACAGTGAATTGTTCTGACATTTCTATGTCCTTTCACTGTTTATTCTCCTGAGGCCTTCAGTCCTCTTCTAGGTCAATGCTGATTTTTCTTTTATTTGCTATTGACAGTGTACCTAAGGACGAGAGGTCTTTTCATTGAAAAGTGCACCATCTCATCTTAGAAAATGTATTCCTCTATCTCGCTCGTCTTTTTTTCACCCTAACTGAAAAGTGTACAAATACCGTTAGACTTGGTTTAATCTACAGTTTACTTCCAATCACTCCATTCTAATAATAATACTCAGATTTTGTCTGTCTGGACTGTTTCGATTGGTCAATTTAAGATTTGAGTCTGGTGGCGGGTTTGTTTCGTGGGCAGTGCCCGGGGACGCGGAAGCAAGTGAGGAATGGTGCGTGTGACACACGTGCCTTTGCCAATGGTTATACGGGTGGGTAGCAGGGATTGATGGGGAGGCAAAATCAATGAAAGGAAATGAGAGCCAAATGAGAAAGTTATCCTGGCCGTGTAGATTGTTTCCATGAGGAATGGAATGTGATCGATGGGCGGAATGGGGTTGGCAAAAGAGGATCTGGATGGCAGAGAAGGGATGGCTTGGGAAGGATGGAATAACATAGGATGACATGGAAAAGGTGGATGACACGATGGAATTGGTTAAGTGCGGCAAAATGGCAGGGGCAATAATTTGGTACAACTGATTAGTCAAAAGCTATTATATTGTGAAAAATGAAGATCCCCTGTATTTGAATGAGAAACCTTTAGAAAAATTGTCGGGTGACAAAAATTAAATCTGTCGATCAAGGTGATGATAACAGTTCATATCATCCAGAGTTTCCAAATAGCCTGGGCGAGATTCTCCACTCCCGCGCCGGTTGGGAGAATCGCCTGGGCCGCCAAAATTTCCCACGACGCTGGTTCGACGCCCTCCTGCGATTCTCCTAAGCGGCGGGAATGGCCCCGTCGAGTCCCGCGGGCCGGAGACACCCAAAATGGCGATTCTCCGGCACCCCAGCTATTCTCAGGCCCGGATGGGCCGAGCAAGCGGCCAGGCCAAAACGGCGGGTTCCCCCCGGCGCCGTCCACACCTGGTCGCTGCCGTTGGGAACAGCGCGGGAACGCTGGGGGGGGGGGCGGCCTGCGGGGGGGGGGGGGGGGGGGGGGGGGGGGGGATCCTGCACGGGGGGTACCTCAAATGTGGGATGGCCCGCGATCGGTGCCCACCAATCGTCGGGCCGTCCTCTCTGAAGGAGGACCTCCTTCCTTCCGCGGCCCCGCAAGGTCCGTCCACCATCTTCTTGCGGGGCGGACTCGGAGAGGACGGCAACCACGCATGCGCGGGTGACACCAGTTATGTGGCGCCGGCCGCGTCATGTATGCGGCGCCGCCTTTACGCGGAGACAAGGCCTAGCGCGTGTAGATGACGCGGCCCCGCTCCTAGCCCATTATCGGGCCCTGAATCGGTCGGGATAGGGGCCATTTCGCGCCGTCGTGAACCTCGACGGCGTTGCCACTTCGGCGTGGGAGTGGAGAATCCCGCCCCCTGACTCAAATAAGAATGCCACCAGACAAACCTAAGCTCAAATAAGTCACAAGGCCACGCACTTGTTAAAATTGATACTTATAATTCTAGGCCTGATTTTACATATGGCAAGCTTCTGTCGTTTTTTTCCCAGAATGAGGAGTATTGATTCTGTTAAAGTTTTTGGTGAAAGAATAACAAGAAATCCTGCATTCAGATAAGTACTCTTGTAATTAAGATACCAATTTGATTGCAAATGTTTCAGGTCTCTTGTTCGTCTTCTATAAAAAATACAAAAACATTTGATGGTAAATGTTTCTCTTCATTTAAGTAATATTCAGTAACTTAAAAAGTAATAGAGAAGAAACAATATTTGTTGATAAATGCTCAGTCATCAAATAGCTTAAACTATCAAAAGGATGTCTCCCATTCTTTGATACAACTTGTTTCCATAATGCTATTGGCATGATATGCAAACATGCAACCAATGAACACTCAGAATAGGACACAACCAATGGGCAGTCAGGACACTCAGAGGTGGCATCACCACAAGGGGGCATGACATAAACACTATAAAAGGGATGAGGCACTCACACCCTGCCTCTTTCCACAGACCGACATCTAGAGAGTTAGACAGGGTTGATCAGCAGCATCACACCCCAGCACGTGGTTTAGAGCAAGCTGGTACAGTTAGACTGAGTTACTACAGTTAGATTAGCAGAGAGTCAAACTCATTTGAGAACCGTGTTAATAGTTCAATAAACACGTTGAACTCATTTCAGAATCTGGAGCATCCTTTAGTTAAGACTGCATCAAGTCGCAGCCTGTGTTATCCGAAGCAGCATAACACAACAGCTATCAAGCTGTTTTTTAATCTGAAGATGTGTTTCACAGCTTTCCAGTAGCAGATGTTAGATGTTGGCTGGAGCTGAATCTTTATTATGTCCCAAGAGAAATGCACCGCCAAGTGCCTAAGTGGAGCTCTAGTGCTAATATTACAATTGAAGGAAATTGTGTGACATTTTGGTTTATGAATACGGGAATGGATTCCTCTTCATATCAAACACTAGTCACATTTGAATATATATTTTGTTGAGATTTAGGTATTCGCTTTTGCACCTCGGAAATCCTCAGGAAACTAAGGAAATTCGGCATGTCCACATTGGCTCTTCCCAATTTTTACAGATGAACCATAGAAAGCATCACAGCCTGGTATGGCAACTGCTCTGCCCAAGACCGTAAAAAACTGCAGAGAGTCGTGAACACAGCCCAGTTCATCACACAAAACTGCCTCCCATCCACTGACTCCGTCTACACCTCCCACTGCCTTGGGAAAGCAGGCAACATAATCAAAGACCCCTCCCACCCGGGTTATTCTCTCTTCCAACCTCTTCCATCGGGCAGGAGATACAAAAGTCTGAGAACACGCACTATCAGGTTCAAAAACAGCTTCTTCCCCGCTATTACCAGACTCCTGAATGACCCTCTTATGGACTGAACTGATCTCTCCACACATCTTCTCTACTGAGTAGTACTACACTCCATAAGACCATACGAAATAGGAGCAGAATTGGGCCACTCGGCCCATCATGCCTGCTCTGCCATTCAATCACGGCTGATATTTTTCTCACCCCATTCTCCTGCCTTCTCCTGATAACCCCTGATCCCAAATCGTGTTTCTGCTGGGGTGGTATTCAAAGAAATACCCAATTAAATTGTGTACTACTTCTTTGAACTGGGTACTGTGTTCCTAAACAATATAAATAAGACCAATGTCAATGGGCTTCTGCTGCACCCCATTTAAAATAGTGTATCTAATCTGCACATCAGCATCATTTTATTACATGATTCAATAATTAACAAAGAACTAGAATTCGAATATTACTTTTATCTGGCCACCAGCGACGGTTTCAATGATTGTTTTTTGTGCTCAGCAAGAACTTCGACATGTTGAAATGTTCAATTTTCTGTGCACATGAAAAGGGAGATAATGTCAATGCAGTCACTTTGTACAACCTCAGGTCATGTATAAAAACCGAATCATTCAGAATTCGCTTTAATCAGCCTGATAATTCAATTCAGGCTCAGCCTTGGAAGAACAACCACGACAGTATCATACGCACATTCAACCGATCACCTAATTCTCTCCCAAACAGTACAGCTCTGCTTCATGCTTTTGTGTGATGGCTGCATGTGCATTGAGCTGTGGAAACGTGATGGTACAGGAATGTGCCAATGATTTCCGTCATTGCGTGTTTCACTCAGACTATCAGGTGGAGCTCAGCATTTCCCTGGATGGAGAGATGGAGTCATTCTCAACAGCTGTCAAGCGCTCTCATCGCCCAGTTATCCAGCAGCGCTCGCAGAGGCCTGGAAATACTTTAATTACTTTCAGCTGGAATTTCAGCAGAGTTGAAAAAAAAGAAATGACCTCACCAGAGTTGCCAAGGTAAGACTGGATGTCACATGCTGTAATGCTTCCTGCCTCCGCTATCTTGCAGCATTCAATTTCAGTCTGTGGCCATGAGCAATCACCCTTTTATGTTAACATCTGCAAATATCTCACTGGCTAATATTTATATTCATTTTAAATACTAGGTTCTATTGATCCTATTAACTTATTTTTATATTCAGAGGCCAAAATTGGAAAATCAAACTTGGAATGACAAAATTGCCTCTAGTTGACAAACTATTAGCCAAGCAGCTGGGGACCTAAATGAATCACAGTCGTTGAGGTGAGCTCATGAAAGCTTACATTAAATTTAATTAAAGTTCAACCAAATTTAACAAGGTGGTAATTTTTAAAATCTTGCCACAAATCTGATCCGTGGATTACGAGTTATGAGACCAGGCAATTTTTGAGCTCCTGTATTTGCTCGTCGCTTTTCCATCATCACACAGATTAACCTTTGGATAGAAGACCCTTGCTCCAAATTTCCATACCACAAGTTGCACCACTTTTACTCCAACAGAAAATGAGTGGCACTAATGGATGCTCTGGAGAACGATTCAGTCCAGAATTTTTGGGGATGAGCTTATTTGCATATATATTGGAGTAGTGATTAGCATAAAACTAATGTAAAATAAGAGTATCCGTTGGTGTGGGTGAATAGGTTTTGCTGAAAACTGCAACAACAACAGGCTGAGGATGCAGCAGATAAGTAAGGAATAATTCTTGACTCAGTGGTCTAACTTGGGTCTCAGGAAAAGCAGATATAAGAGTCCATTGTGACTCTGGAACTGTGTAGCAAGCATGTAATCCTGGATATCCGTAATTCAGTCAAGCTCAGTGATACAGAGGAGGCTAATCATGAGACCATGGCACTGGAACCCACCCATGGTTCATGTCCCTTGGGAATATTGCATGTGCAGTGAGGCAAAGGACCTTTGCGAGCTATGTGCAAAAAGTCTCCAGCGCATGCTGAGCTTTTATTCTTTATGTGCTCATCGGATGATACGCCCAGCATTGACAGTACTACATGATGGAGTTTCCCTTCATTTGTCCAGTTGAGCTGACCTACATCTCCGCCCACCCCCAATGACTCCTTATGTTCTAAGAAAGAACTATTCTGTGTTATTCCATCTTCCAGCTCATGGTCTGCAGCACTGTAGGTAACAGCACCTCAAGCACAAATCCCCCTACCCGGCAGGGCGGGCGGATCTGGTGGGACGGAGTGGCGTGACCCACTCCGGCGGTCGGGCCGCCCCAAAGGTGCAGAATCCTCCGCACCTTCAGGGCCTAGGCCCGCCCCGGAGTGGTTGGCGCCCCGCCGGCTGGCGGGAAAGGGGCTTGGCGCCACACCAACCAGCGGCGAAGGGCCTCCGCCGGCCGGCACGAGTCGGCGCATGTGCGGGAGCACCAGCGCGTGCTGGCGTCATCCCCACGCATGCGCAGAGGAATTAGCTTCCGCACCGGGATGGGCGGAGGACCACGGCCTCTGGTGCGGAAGGATAGAGTGCCCCCACGTCACAGGCCCGCCCACGGATCGGTGGGCCCCGACCCCGGGCCAGGCCACCGTGGGGGCACATCCGGGGGCCAGATCCTCCCGCGACCCCCCAAGAACCACGGAGCCCACCCCCGCCGCCAGGTCCCGCCGGTAAGGGACCTACTCTGATTTACGCCGGCGAGACTGGCAAAGAACGGGCGGGACTTCGGCCCATCACGGGCCAGAGAATTCGGGCAGCCCCGGAGCCCATTGAGTCACGCCGGACCCCGCCATTCTCCAAGGCGGGCGGCGCGACTCACGGCGGGGCAATTTTTGGGGGGCGGGGGAATTAGGAGGACGGCGGGGCCGGGATTCACGCCCACCCCCAGCGATTCTCCCACCTGATGGTGCGTCGGAGAATCCCGCCCCTGGTGTTCTTGATTGATAATGGGATCAGCGGTTATGGGGCGAAGCCGGTTATGGGGACGAGGGACATATCAGCCATGATCGAATGGCAGAGCATACTCGATGGACCAAATGGCCGAATTCTGTTCCTATATCTTATGGTCTTATAGACCCAACTCCCATGCTGGATATTGAGATCTCCACCACAAGGCACTGCATAGTTTTAAGCAGCTACGATTTTAATTACATTCCATGTCAAGTCAAACACCTTGTCCCCTTGACCGGTTCACAGTTGCACACCCCCATGCCCATTCACACCTGCACCGCCCCATGCAATTCACACCTCCCCATGCCCATGCACACCTGCGTACACTTCATGCCCATTCATACCTATACACACCATGCCCATTCACACCTCCCCATACCCATTTACACCTGCGCACACTAAGGTGCCAAGGTGGCCTTCTGCAAGCGGGTCTCTGGAGGGTTGGTGGGGAGGGGTTGGATCGCCCTCACATGTGCGTGCTTTGGGGGGGTGACCAGGAATTCCCATGGTGGGGGAGGGGGTGGGGAGGAGATGCCCCTACTTGTCAGCAGGGTGGGGGGCAGGATTTGTGTTGTGGGGGGGGTTGGGAGCCAGCCGCCGGACATCGGTATCGGGCTCTCGCTCAAAATGGTAGCCTGATTGCGGGATTCAGAATGGAATTCCAGGTGCTCCCCGCCATGCATAAATTAGCCTTGCAAGGCAGAATGAATCGCTTCTGGGTCAGCGCAAACCAGGATCGATTCACTTCCAGCAGGAAAACACAGTCTACAGAATGCTACACTGACAATCAATCCCTTTGGGTAACGTACACTCCACAAAGTGGGTGAGTGGATAAAGATTACTAATTGAAATTGCAAGTCTAAATCCAATTGATAAAAGAGAAAGGAAATCGCTTCGCTCCAAAGAGTTGGTACAAGTCATCTGTTCCAGATTCTTACATCAAAAGGCATATCTGTACTGAAAATTTGAGGTATTGGAAGGTGGGACAACTCAGGAAACTGTGAGACTTATTGCTCTGACTTCAGTTTTATTTCGTAAATTCACTTTTTTTTGTCAATGGTGGAATTGTGCTGCAACTGAGCACATGCTTATCAGGAGCAGCGGTCCCCATTTGGGGATGATTTCGGGCTTTATTACAAGGTGTTCAAATTGAGTGTTTGGGGGAATTGGATGAGTCTGTACTCTGCAGGCTTTAGAAATAAACCTGTCTTACGGTCTATGTTGACTTCAGATTCATTCCCAACATACAATTATTAAAATTAACATTCATCCTCCCATTCCGCATCCTTTATTTCACAGCTTTGCATGTGCATATATATGGTTGAACGTGCCCCTACCCAAGTGAATTACACTACTTCTCTCGTGAATCCTGCCCCCGCCGGCCGCCGGATTCTCCGGAATCGGAGATTCGGCGGGGGCGGGAATCGCGCCGCGCCGGTTGGCGCCCCCCCCCCCGGCGATTCTCCGTCCCGCGATGGGCCGAAATCCCGCTGGTTTTATCCTGGTCCTGTCGGCGTGAATTGAGCCACGTCCCTCACCGGCGGGACAAAGCGGCACGGGCGGGCTCCGGGCCCTGGGGGGGGGGGGGGGGGAGGGGCGCGGGGCGATCTGGCCCCAGGGGGTGCCCCCACGGTGGCCAGGCCTGCGATCGGGGCCCACCGATCCGCGGGCGGGCCTGTGTCGTGAGGCACTCTTTTCCTACACGCGGCCATCAGCCTCTGCCATGGCCGACGCGTAGGTGACACCACCCCCCCCGCGCATGCACGGGGATGACATCAGCAGCCGCTGACGCTCCCGCGCATGTGCGGACTTCCACCAGCCGGCGGAGTCCCTTCGGCCCCGGATGGCGTGGCGCCAAAGGCCTTCCACGCCAGCCGGTGGGGTGCCAACCCACTCTGGGGCGGGCCTAGCCCCTAAAGGTGCGGAGGAATCCGCGCCTTTGGGGTGGCCCGACGCCGGAGTGGTTCACGCCACTCCGTCCCGCCGGGACCCCCCCGCCCCGCCGGGTAGGGGAGAACCCCGCCCATGTGCATTTAGAAGTCATTCTCATATTAAACATATATCTGCCTGCAATATATGTTTTTCAGTTAAGGTCCTTACACCTACAGGGGCGGGATTCTCTGACCCAGATTCCCCGGGGGTATTCTCCGGTGGCGTTTTTCGGGCGGGGATGGGATTCCTGCCATCCCGGTCGGGGGCCTTTGGCAGCGCCCCCGCCGGCGATTCTCCAGGCCCTGATGGGCCAAGCGGCCGTCCATTTTTGGCCAGTCCCGCTGGGGTGGGTTACGTATGGTCCCACACGGCAGGACCTGGCAGGTAAGGTGGCGGGGGCGGTCCTCGGGGTGGCTTGGCGGAATCCAACCCCGGGGGGGGGCGGTGGCCTGGACCGCGATCGGTGCCCACCGATCTGCGGGCGGGCCTGTTCCATGGGGGCATTTCTTCCTTCCGCGCCAGGCCCCTGTAGGACATTGCCATGACCGGCGCGGCGAAGAGAGCCCCCCCCGTGCATGCGCCAAAATACGACGGGCGGTCTGGCCATGGGCGAAATCATGGCGGCAGTTCCGCACACGCGTGAGATCACGACGGCCGTTCCGCGCATGCGCGAACTCGCGCAGTCCCTTCGGCCCTGGCTGGTGCGGCGCTAACCCCTCCGGCGTCCACCTAGCCCCCTAGACAGGTGAGAATTCCTCACCTTGGGGGCTCCGGTTTTCCCGCCGGAGTGGGGACTTAGTCCCCGGAAGGGAGAATCCCGATGCAGATATTTTTCCATCCAGCAGCCTGTCTGCAAGACTTCCAATGCGTTGCTTCAGATTGTTGACACAGATCGTGAAGAGCAATCGTCCCGACATTGATCTCTATAGGATTCCACTAGTGACCAACTCCTCAACTTCTACCTTCTGTCTATGCAAATCCATCGGTTTCTATCCAGCCCCCAAAATCTGCCTGCCAATCCCACAGGATTTAACTTTGCTTTGTACAGCACTTTTTATCAAAGATGTTTTGAAATTAAGATGCACACTGTCAGTTGAGCTTATATTACCTGTCAACATTGTAACTTTATCAAAAAATTCTCCTAAGTTGGTAAGACAGGACCTTCTTTTCCAGAATCCATGTTGAGATTCCTTAATAGCTCCTTCTCTTTCAAGGTGATAGCGCATCTCTAATGATCTCCCCTTGCAACGTACTGAAGTATCAATTGATATTATACACAGGATTTTTAGAAGGCATTTGATAAGGTTTAGGAGAAGAGAATTGTACAAATGCAAAAGATGAGTTGCAGCAACCCACAAACTGGCTCTTCAGAATTCACCGCCTGCAGCCTGTGGTGTTTTTTAAACTTGGGCAATTTCTCTTTGTTTTAAAAGGCACCACTTAAGGGTAACGCATGGACAGCAGCAGGTCAAGAAGGTGGCTCACCACTACCTTTTGGGGGGGGAAGGGGAACAAAAATTCCCAAATCATTTCCACGGACACGCAAAAGTCAAAACCCCAAACATGTAACCGGGACCTCCGTGGATTTGAAGGCATGGACAGAGGGGCAGTGGCGTAGTGATATTGACAATGGATTAGTAATCCATACGGTAATGCTCTAGGGACCTATGTTCGAATCCCACCATAGTAGATGGTGAAATTTGAATTCAATAAAAAGAAAATTTGGAATTAAAAGTCTAATGATGACCATTAAACCGTTGTCATTTGCAGTACCCTCAATAACGATGTTAGAGAGTAAAATGGTAAAGAAGGCTTTAATAAGCTAAGAACTAGCCTGGTGCCGAGACGGGTGCTTATATATGACTCCCAGATGGGTGGAGCGGGGTTCCCCAGGGTTCCAAGCCCGGTCTTAAAGGGGACATCACCGTACATGATGATAAGGGTACAGTAATACAATAACCGTTCATCACATTCACCCCCTGTTTAAAAACACGAAGTCCGGCGGGGTGAAGTGGAATCACAAGTCCATTCGTTTTGGCGGCCTGATCATCCTCATCGACCTCCTCAGCTCGGGCGGTGGTGCGGTGGACACGGACGTCTTAGTTGAGGGTACGTCTGAGTGCACGGTGGTCGGAGCCTTGGTCCGGGTCGGGGTAGGGGATCGTGGCGCAGGGGGAATAGCTGGGGCTGGGGGTAATGGTGCCGGCGCCGGCAGGTGGTGTAGAGGGGGGGGGGGGGCGCGCGGTCGGCGTCCACCGAAAGGGAGTGGGACCGGGGGGGTGGTGGGTTGGGGAGTAATGGGTGCCGGATCCCGCAGGGGAGCCTTGAGGGAGGGGGCGTCTGTAGTGGGGGAACCAGCGGGTGCCAGATCCTGGAGGGATCCTGCCGTCAGGGTACTTGACGTAGGCGTATCGGGGGTTCGAATGTAGTAATCAGACCCTCTCGACCGGGGATCCGTTTTATGGCTCCTCGCGTGCCTCCGGAGATGAACAGGTCCCGGAGCCGTCAGCCAAGGTGGAAGCGAGAACCCGGAGGTGGACTTCCTGGGGAAGACAAACAAGCGGTTGTGAGGGATGTCATTCGTGGCCGTGCAGAGGAGCAACCTAATGGAGTGTAGGTCGTCGGGGAGGACCTCCTGCCAGCGGGTGGTTGGGAGACTTCTTGACCGTAGGGCCAGAAGGACGGCCTTCCAAACTGTCGCATTCTCCCTCTCCACCTGCCCGTTTCCCCTGCAGTTATAGCTGGTCTTTCTGCTCCAGGCAATGCCTTTGCTGAGCAGATACTGACACAGTTCATCGTTCATGAACGATGTACCCCGGTCGCTGTGGATATAAGCGGGGAAACCAAACAGGGTGAAGATGCTGTGCAGTGCCTTTATCAAGCTGGCCGAGGTCATGTCGGGACAGGGAACGGTGAATGGGAAGTGGGAGAACTCGTCGATGAAGGTCAGGAAGTAGATATTGCGGTTGGTGGACGGGAGGGGGCCTTGAAGTTCACACTTAGTCGCTCAAAGGGCCCCGAGGCCTTCATGGGACGAGCCTTGTCTGGCCGATAGAAATGCGGTTTGCACTCCGCGCAGATCTGGCAAGCCCTGGCCATGGCCTTGACCTCCTCGGTTGAGTAAGGTAGGTTGCGGGACTTGATAAAGTCGACGAGCCGGGTAATCCCCGGGTGACAGAGGTCATTGTGGATGGCTTGCAGGCGATCCTCCTGCGCGTTGGCGCACGTGCCGCGGGACAGGGCATCTGGGGGCTCGTTGAGCTCCCCTGGACGATACTTGATATCGTACGTGTAGGTGGAGAGTACGATCCTCCACCTCAAAATTTTATAATTTTTTATTTTGCCCCGTTGTGCGTTATCAAACATGAAGGCTACCGACCGTTGGTCGGTGACGAGGGTGAACCTCCTGCTGGCTAGGTTGTGCCTCCAGTGCCGCACAGCCTCCACAATGGCTTGTGCCTCCTTCTCGACTGCAGGGTGCCGCATCTCGGAGGCGGTGAGGGTCCGGGGGAAGAACGCTACTAGTCTGCCTGCCTGCCTGGTTCAGGGTAGCAGCCAGGGCAATGTCTGACGCATCGCTCTCTACCTGGAAAGGGATAGTTTCTTCCACCGTGTGCATAGCGGCCTTGATGATGTCGGCCTTGATGCGGCTGAAGGCCGATCGGGCCTCAGCCAACAGGGGAAATATCGTGGTCTTTTTGAGTGGGCGGGCTATGTCCGCATATTTGGGGACCCACTGGGCGTAATAGGAGAAAAGCCCCAAGCACCGTTTGAGGGCCTTGAGGCTACGGGGGGAGGGGAGGTTCCTTAAGGGGGCGCATGCGGTCGGGGTCGGGACCTAGGACCCCGTTTTCCACGACATAGCCGAGAATGGCTAGCCGGGTTGTGTGGAAAACGCATTTTTCCTTGTTATAGGTCTGGTTGAGGGCTCGGGCGGTCTGGAGTAACTTTTCGAGGTTCGCGTCATGGTCCTGCTGATCATGGCCGCAGATGGTGACATTGCCCAAGTACGGGTATGTAGCCCGCAAGCCGTGCTGGTCCACCATTTGGTCCATCGCCCTCTGGAAGATGGAGACCCCATTTGTGACGCCGAAGGGGACCCTGAGGAAGTGGAAGAACCGGCCGGCTGCTTCAAAGGCAGTGTAGGGGCGGTCTTTCTGTCAGATAGGGAGCTGGTGGTAGGCGGATTTGAGATCGACCGTGGAAAATACCCGGTATTGGGCGATCAGATTTACCTTTCTGCTATGCGAGGAAGGGGGTACGCATCGAGCTGCGTGAAGCGGTTTATGGTCTGGCTATAATCCATGACCATCCGTTTCTTCTCCCCGGACCGGACTACCACCACTTGTGCTCTCCAGGGGCTGTTGCTAGCCTAGATGACCTCCTCTCCCAGTAAACGCTGGACCACTGACTTGATAAAAGTCATGTCTTGGGCACTGTACCGCCGGCTCCTGGTGGCGACGGGCTTACAGTCGGGAGTGAGGTTCGCGAATAGAGAGGGGGGTGCGACTTTCAGTGTCGCAAGGCTGCTTACCGTGAGGGGGGGCAAGGGTCCACCGAACTCCAGTGTCAGGCTTCGGTGGCTGCACTGGAAATCCAGTCCGAGCAGCAGGGGGGGCGAAGAGGTGAGGGAGGATATACAGTTTGAAATGGGTGTATTCGGCGCCCTGGATCGACAGATACGCAATACAATACCCCTTGATTTGGACCGAGTGGGACCCGGATGCGAGGGCTATGGTTTGGGACACGAGATGGGTGCGCAAGGAGCAGCGCCTTACCGTTTCTGGATGAATAAAGCTTTCCGTGCTCCCGGATTCGAAAATGCACGGAGTGTCGCGCCCGTTGACCTGGACCTGCATCATAGGTGTTTTGGCCGCGTTTGGTCGAGGGTGATCACTCCCAGTCCGAGTCCTCAGCCGAGTCGGATTCGTAAAATGGCCGCCGCTGTCGGTCGCACGTGTCGGGTCGAGAAGATGGCCGCCCCCATGATTCGCACGAGGCAGATGACGCGTCAGAAGGGGGCGTGTCGGGTCAAATCGCAGCCGCGTTGTGAGGACGGCGGGCCTGTGATTTTCGGGCCTGCAGTTCTTTGTGTTTCTGGCCCTTGGGCCTGGCCAGGCAGACCCTTGCAAAATGCCCCTTCTTCCCGCAGTCGCTGCAGATGGTGGAGCGGGCTGGGCAGCGTGGGCGTGGGTGCTGGCCCTGCCCACAGAAATAGCACAGTGTGTCTGGGCGGGTCGCCGCGCGGCGCAGGCCCGTAATGCGGCCGAGTCTGGGGAAGTCAGAGGGGGGCTCGCAGGGTCCGCGGGGTACGTGCCTAAATTATGTCAGGCCACTTCCAGCGAGGTGGCGAGCTTTAGCGTGTCCTGGTGGTCTTTTGCCCCGTTTTCAAGTAGTCGCTGCTGGATGTAGGTCGAGCGGATGCCGGACACGAAAGCGTCTCTGATGTGCAGGTTCATATGGATTTCCCCCGTCACATCCTGATGATTACAGTTCCTGGCGAACCGGGTGAGTTTTTCTACAAATTCGTCTAGCGTTTCCCCCGAGCGCTGCCGGCATGTAGAGAGCAGATGCTGAGCATGTACCTCATTGATGGGTTTGACAAACCGCTTGCGTAGTATCTCAACCGCCTCTTCGTAGGTAGTCGCCTTTTCGAGCGTGGCGGAGATTCTGTGACTCGCCTGGACGTGGAGTAAGCGCAGCTTGCGTAGCCCCAGGATGGGAGTCTCTGAGGAGTCCAGGTAGGCTTCGAAGCATCGGAGCCAGTATTGAAAAATTTCCTTTGCTTCCGGTGTCCGTGCTTCCAGATTGAGCTTCACTGGTTTTAGGCCTGCGTCCATCCTGATGTAGTTTAGCTTATTAAATTGTAGTACCCTCAATAACGACGCTAGAGAGTAAAACGGTAAAGAAGGCTTTAATATGCTAAGAACTAGCCTGGTGCCGAAACGGGGTGCTTACTGGGTGCCGCCTGCAAGGCGGCCCCTTATATACGACACCCAGGTGGGTGGAGCTGGAGGCGGAGTCCCCCAGGGTTCCAAGCCCGGTCTTAAAGGGGACATCACTTTACATGATGATAAGGGTACAGTAATACAATAACTGTTCATCACATCATTAAAAACCCAACTGGTTCACTAATGTCCTTTAGGGAAGGAAACCTGCCATCCTTACCTGGTCTGGCCTACATGTGACTCCAGACCCATAGCAATGTGGTTGCCTCTTAATTACCTTCAGGGATAGCCAATAAATGCTCGCCCAGCCCGTGACGTCACATCTCAAGAACGAATAAAAACAAATGATGGCTCCCAGGGTTCAGGACTCGTGGGCCCCCACATTTTCACTATGTGAATAAATTGCTTTGATTTGGGAAGAGAAGTGGATACATCTAGATTTGCCAATGATACCAAGCTCAGAGGTAGAATGAATTACGAAGACATAAAAGCAAAACGCAAAAGGGTGCAGATTAAGCAAATTTAAGAACAAGTGCAAATGCATGTTCAGGTAACAGAGCATGAGGTAACACAATTTGAATGGAGAAATGGGAGTTGGAAGTGTAATGGCAAAAGGAGAAGATTAAAAACAAAGGAATTTAGGGGTTGAGGCGCACAAGTCAATAAAAGCTACTAAAACCTGGGCATGGTATCAGGGGTCAATTTGGCAGCCTGCAAACAATACCACAAAATAATTAACCTAGAATCTTTCTACATAATAAAACTGAAAGGCCTGCGCAGTAATCAGTTATTGCATGTCCATTCCCAGCTCTTGCTGAAAGGGTTACTAGTTCTTTCTTTGCCGAGGTGGACCTTATCTATCAATAGAGCCACCAGTTTAGCCTTCTCTTCAATACTTTGGCTGGAAAACGCAAACGCAAATGGCTCAACTGCCATTCCCCCTGCCCCCACCAGAAAATGCCAATTAACATCTTTTGACTGGTTGCTGGGACTTCTGGACAAGGACATGTGAAAATTAATTGCTGACCAAAAGTGCAGGAAGGAGCATTGAGCATTGACCCAAATTACACTCAAATTGGATACTCTACTTTAGGAAGCATGCACCCATCTTGGAAAGGTGCAGCAACAATTCCCCAGGATAAATGATCTAACTATGATGAGAGCCTGATATGCATTTGCTGTTCATGGTTGCAAATAACTTCTTGAGCTATCATAACTGGTAAGATATGATACAATACATGGAATAGGCAACGGCTTTATCAGAAGTGATTAATTAGAAGTAGACTTTAAATGTAAAGTGTATTGTTAAAATACTCATTGTTAAAGAGCAAAATTATTAAACTTTTATTATTATAACATCCATCCTCACTGTTAAAAGTGGTTTTAACGTCTCTTCACGTCAGTATTATAATGTAAACTGATGGGTAGACCAACAAAAATATTAAAAACAAATCCATCAGTGCGGAAACAAAAATGAAATATCATCATTAGGAGACAAGAGCCATTAGAGAATGTAATTTTGGAGTTTAATCATGCAGTGATTTACAATGAATAAACAAAGTGTTTATATTGCAAAAAAGTAAAACTAGCTTTCATTTTACACCAGCACATTCTAATTGATGAATCACTTCTGAAATGTAGACTAATACCTACGTGGATTGGTCGGACTGCATGCCCTATTTTTATGTTTTATTTTCAATATGTTGGCCACGACAACAGAACTCTTTGTTCTTCTTTAGTGCCCGAGTTAATTATATCTAAATAGAGATGCAGCCCTCAGTTTAATATTTTATCTGTTCGGTAGTATCTCGCTCATGACATGAAGCTGCCTGGAGCCAGCAGTAGACAGTATTCAGAGGGGCCTCCATTGGTATGTGTCTCCCGGTAATGAGTTTCAAATGGCAAATTAGATAATAAAGTATGAATAGCGTATGTGGAGGCGAAACAATTCTAGCTGATTGGGAATGTCCCTGCGATATACATTTGTTAACGTATAGTCAAGAAAGTTGATGGGAGCAGACAGCCAAATTCACAGAAGGCATAACAAAGGTATAATTGCTCTAACCCTGAAAAGCCACAGAGAGGCAGTTACCCTCTCGCAGTCTCAGAAAGCGGGCAGGCCAGTTTCCAGTCACCAAGCCTGAAGGCGAAGTTTACAGCAAATAGGCTTGTACGTCTTATAGCCAAGGCAGTGCAGTAAACCTTTGTGACACTAGTTTTGAAATATTTTTGCTGGACCAGGAAAAAAACAGTTCCCAGATTTGGATATCACCCCTGTATTGTGTGGTAACTATAGCTGGCTATTCAATTTGGAAGACGTTTGGCGAACCGGGGAAATCTTACAGAGTTCAGGTATCGGGAATATATTTTGTAACAAGAGGTACGTTCTATATGTTAATAATTCCTACATCGTAATGGCATGAGATAGCGTAGTCTTGGTTGTGAGAATTTGTTGTTCTTTACTTTAATAAATAGTCTTTAATAATTGTTACACGATGACTGGGCTGTTCATTCTCATTATGGTTTCACTTGTCTCCTCACATCTAAACAAAACAAAATTATACACCCCCAAGAGCCAGTGTTCCAAGTTGGGATGCCCTCGCAGTTAACATCAGCATGCTTCATGACATCTCTGACAATCCAGTGCTTCCTCAGTACTGTACATAAATGCTGCAGTGAATCTGAATCCACAAGCTTAGTTCTGAGTGCTACCTTTAAACCATGTTGACACTAGCTAAAGCAAATAAATGTTGCAATTCCTGGATGCGAAGCAGGAATCTATAAGTTTGCAGATAATACAACTGTGATGGGTCGTAACTCAAACAACCACGAATCAGACTACAGAAGGGAGATAAATCACTTGGTTGCATGGTGTACCGAAAACAACCTCTCTCTAAATGTCAGAAATACCAAGGAACTGAACATTAACTTCAGGAATTGGAGCACGACCCCCCCCCCCCCCCCCCCCATGGCTCCGAAGTGGAGATGGTCGATAGCTTTAAGTTCCTGGGGGTCACCTTCACCAATAGTCTGTCCTGGTCCACTCACGTTGATGCAACAGTCAAGAAAGCCCAACAACATATCTACTTCCTACGGAAGCTAAAGAAATTCGGCATGTCTGCATCGACTTTATCAAACTTCTACAGATGTGCCATAGAGAGCATCCTATCTAGCTGCATCACAGCCTGGTATGGCAACTGCTCGGCCCAAGATCGCAAGAAGCTGCAGAGTGTGGTGAACTCGGCCCAACACATCACACAAGCTTGCCACCCTCACATTGATTCTGTCTACATCTCCCGCTACCTCAGGAAGGCAGTCAGCATTGCCAGAGACCCCTCCCACTCAAGCTTTGCCTTCTTCCAGACCCTTCCATCAGGCAGAAGGTACAGAAGTCTGAAGACCCGCACATCCAGACATAGGAACAGTTTCTTCCCCACAGCTACTAGACTCCTAAACGACTCTCCCTCAGACTGATCTGTTCCCTGTAAGAACACTATTCACAACGTCCTATGCCGCTCTTGCTCATGTATTTACTTTGTTTGACCTCTTGTTCCGCACTGTAACCAATCACTGTTTGTCGATATACGATTTGTCAATGTACTTTGTCGATTATTCTTTTTTTGTCTACTATGTACTGTGTACGTTCCCTTGGTCGCAGAAAAATACTTTTCACTGCACTTCGGTACATGTGACAATAAATCAAATCAAATAATAATCAACATTGTCTGTGGAAGGAGCTGTTAGAACTTTGGGTGAACACAGATCTGATGAGCATCCATTTATAGAATCATAGAATCTACAGTGCAGTAGGAGGCCATTCGATCCATCAATCTGCACCAGTTCTTGGAAAGAGCACCCTACCCAAGCCCACGTCTCCACCCTATCCCCATAACCCAGTAACCCCACCTAACCTAAGGGCAATTTAACATGGCCAATCCACCTAACCTGCAGATCTTTGGACTGTGGGAGGAAATCGGAGCACCCGGAGGAAACCCACGCAGACACGGGGAGAACGTGCAGACACCGCACAGACAGTGACCCAAGCCAGGAATCGAACCTGGGACCCTGGAGCTGTGAAGCAACTGTGCTAACCACTATTTACAATACTGTCCAAATTCTGAAAGAAGGGGATCTTCCTTACTTCCACAGCCAGCTTTTCGGCTGTGCCTGGCTGTGTTCAGGCTGCCCTGGAAATTCCACCTGTTAGCCCACCCATAGGTTCAATGCTAGTAACACCTACGAAAAGTAGGCATTGGGCTGTACTGCGTCCCCCCGTAGACCTCACATAATTCAGAAAGGAAAATAATTCATCTGAAAGGCAATCACCTTACAATGCAGGCCACAGGGAAACATTACTCATATTAACATTTCTTCTTTGGTCTGTGTAGGGTCTCTACCAGTTAGAGCAGCAGGGGTCTGCACTAATTTGTATGCATTCCCTTGGGGCAGTTATTCCTGTTGTTCCTCTCCAGGCCAGCCACCTACCCTGATTACTAAAATGAGCCCATTCCTGAAAATTGGGATGGGCCAAGGCTGTATTCATCACACAGCACCAGGTGTCTCCTTCACTACATTTCTGGCAGCAGAACAGGCCATAATTTCAGGTGCACTTCATTTTAGTAAAGGTTTGTGCTTTGTATCCATAGGTCACTGTGTTAAAAGAAACAACGTGGATGCTGCCCCCACAATTTCTCACACCAACATCAATGGAAGGATGGGGAAGAAGTTGATGAATGAGTAAAACTATAACCTCCACAAAATCAATTGGAGCTTAGCTTAGTGAGCAGTTTGGAAATTGGTACACTGTAAATGTAGTGGCACAGTGGTTAGCATCAGGTACAAAGGTTCAATTGCAGCCTTGGGTGGCTGTCTGTGTGGAGTTTGAACGTTCTCCCCGTGTCTGCGTGGGTTTCCTCTGGGTGCTCCTGTTTCCTCCCACAATCCAAAGATGTGCAGGTTAAGTGAATTGGTCACGCTAAATTGCCACATAGTGTCCAAAGATGTGTAGATTAGGTGGGGTTATGAGTATGAGGCAGGGGAGAGGGTCTAGGTAGGGTGCTCTTTCAGAAGGTCGGTGCAGGCTTGATGGGCCGAATGTAGGGTTGCTGTGATTCTATATGCTGACAAGGGGAGGTGTTGGTAGATCTAGCTATGAGAAACAAAACAGATCAGGAAAATGAGTTAAGTAGAGAATAAGCATTTAGGAAAAATTAATGCAAAAACAAGGGCACAGCAAGCTAGCTGAGCTAGAAATAAATTGAAGTATAAGGCGGATGGAGGTGGGTGTAACTAAATCAGAGAGAACATAACTGTAACTTAAAAGATGTGAATGGGGACAAAATATAATTGTTTAAAAAAAAACTATTGTAATCCATTATTGATGCCCCACACACTTTTGCTCATATATCTTTTTCAATTGTTCTTAATGCTAAAGTGTGAAAGATTTAATTTTTGGACAAGTTATCAAAACATACACATTAATTAATTAGCAGAAGCACTTACTATATTCATTAGGGTCAGCAGGTAGTTCTGCACATGCTCTTGGCCATGAAAGTGCACTACTGTGTCATCAACTCCAAGAAGAACTTCGATATTATAGTCATTCTCCCGATCATGTCTTCGTACTCTCCTGGTTTTGTTCAATTGTTGCTCAATTCCTTTGTATTTGGCTTCCAGGTCACGCAGTCCACTGAGTTCGGGTTCTGCCATAAAGAAGTTGCTTCATTAGTCAAAATAAAAGCACAACACTGAGGTAAAAGCTATTTGCCTATTTCTTCTAACGTAACAAAATAGCAATAGTTTTATGTGCACTATTCAAAGTAGCAGTCCGTTTCTGAATTTACTGTGAATGTTCTTGTGAATTCTGTGCTGAATATAGTGAGGATTGCTAGGGTTGTGGGGATCCTTTTTACCCCGCAGGTTCAGGGCTAGACCTGTGCATGTTGTCCGAACCATGTCCAGGGCTTTATGGGTCCACCATGGCGTGTCGCCCCCTGGCAAATGTGACAAGCCACTTCAATGGCCGTTCACTTCAGCGGGGCTATAATATTCGTGTGGGTGGCAGAGGCCATAAAATCTTGACCCACATCTTGGCCCCAGCCCAATGTCTTCAGCAAGTCAGGCACTGTGGCAAATTGAAAGGTGAGGAGGCCATTATTGTGTCCTCCCTTTCCATCTGGGGCCATTCCTGCTGCTACCCAGGATCTATTGACACCTACCAGATAGCAGAGGAAACTCCACCATCTGTCAATGTGATTTAGGTCCAATCCAAAAGTCTGAATTCACCGGTGTGACATTTTTCCATTTCCCACCTCAGCGATCCCATGATCATTTGAGTGAAAATATTCTGTATAACTTACAGCTCAATTAAGCATGGTTTGTACTGTAACCTCCCAACAAATTGGAACCACACAAAACACTTCACGGTGGACCCTTATTGCTCGTAAAAATAAGGATTTTTTTTTTAGCCGTTCAACTTAAATCATATTTCTTCAAAGCTATCACAGCATGCTCAGGTCAGGCCATTCTACTTGCTCGTTTTGGAAAAATGGAATGAGAAACTCAGGAACTGAGCTTTACGTTTTATTGTACCACTAGGGAAAGCAAGCTGCTTTCGTTTTGGAAAATGCTACACATTAGGAAGTTGTGGGACGCAACATTAGGCTCAGTGGCACCGGTTGTTTAGGTATCATTTGAGGACCAAAATGGCTGCGAATCACAGCAGATGCCATTTTGCTGAGGGCTCAGGTAACATCCACTGGAAGTATAAAGAGCAGGTCATTTCTGAAGCCAATCAGCGTGCAATGTTGATTTGATCCCAGTGAAGCCATTTTGGAATTCAAAGATCCTTCCAATGCCCTCTCTTAACCTCGCACAGCTGGACATGCATTAAGCAGCTGCCATAAGTTCAAACCCAGGGCTACTTGCCACACAGACTCGGTTCCATCAGTCAACTGAAGTGATGAAGAAGTACTTCAGACAAGTGTTTCCAGATGGGGGAGCAAGAGACTGGAGCAAAACTGAAGAAAACACTTTCTGGCTTCATGGTACGAACACAACACTAGGTTAACACCAGCAGGTATTGTGACATCCGTAGCAACACCCAAGTGTTAAGTAGTTTGGAGAGAGAGAAAATAAGAGTAACTGACAGAAAATTGGTTTCTTGTAAACATTCTTAACTATATATTTGTGGAATGAAATAATTTTAGCTGATAAACACCAGAAATAATGGTAATCTGTTGAATTATTTTTCACCGTCGAAATAGATTTTTCCACAGTGCAAAAATAATATTGTGCAGCACAACAATGAGTTAAGAGAGGGTGCAAAAAGCACGCAGAGTTCTCAATTGAAAAGATTACAGTGATTAGCATGGCCAAGTCTCTGAAACGCAGAATAAAAGATCAGTATGGTTGCCAGATGGCCCCAAGGACAGTTTGACAAACTGATCATTCTTTATGTATATTCATCAGTCCTCAACAGAAAAGAATATTTTGTTAAAAAGGATACAATAGGACTGCTGGGTGCTGTATGGTAATACTGCTCTCAAAGAGATGCGAACACTTTCAAGCACTTCTAAATGCAAAATGAAAGCCATTTTCAAATGCCATCCTGATCTCCCTATCTCTGGACGCCCCCACCCCACCCTGATCTCCATATCTCTGGACCCCCCCTCCCCCACAGATTTCCCACCGCGGCCTCCAGACCCCCTTAACGCCCCAACTTGCCTGTCAGGGGGTCCTCCAGCCCTCTCACCCCATCTCATAAGGGCAGGGCACCACCAGGCCCGATCCCTGGCAGTGCCAACCTGACACTCCTGCTGGCACACAGGCACCTTGAAACTGCCAGCCTGGCAGTGTCCCTGCCAGCCAGACACCACCACCCAAGCATCCTGATAGTGCCAGGGTGGCACTGCCAGGGTGCCTGGGTGGTGGTGCCAAAGTACCCAGGTGCCAGCGGGAGTTCCAGGGCACCATCCTGCCCAGAGGCCGACCACCTGGGGTCTTCGATGGCCTGGGTGACCCGCCTAGGTGCTATTCGCCAGGTCCATGTTTGTGTGGACCAGTGCTAAACAGCGACATGGCAAAATATTCCAGGCACAGGTGTTCAATCCCGGGCCTTGATAGAATCCATTGCAGACATCTTTAAGTGAGCCTAACTGCTCCCTTAAATATGCATATATGGATCCCGCCCAGTGAGACGTCTTGCAAGATCACCTTAGATCTCATGAGGCACCCCAAGCGTTGCAAATCATGCAGAAAGTCTCTTATGAGATTTAATGGCCTTGTCGCGTCCTGAGTCGGGCGCGGTGAGGCCGTTCAATCAGGCATAAGGTTCTGATGGCAGAATGGCTGGAGCTCTCAGGGAATTCTCAGCTATTGTGCAGGATATCGCATTGAAAGTCATTGATATATAGGAGAATTACACATCAGGGCTGGAAAGTGGCTTGAAAACAGTACCAGCTGCCAGGCTGTTTGGTGCTAACTCCGGCTCCAGTGATTAGAACGCCTGCTGGGCCGAGAATTTATCAGAAGTTATGCCAGCAGAGTGCTGGCCCATTAGCATGCTCCAGAATTGCTCCAGAAATAGCGCCCCCAACGGGAACGCTTACATGAAGCAATTTAGTACTGGCGTCAACACTTGGAGCGTGATTTAATGGGGAAAAAGCAGAGTCCCGTTTTGGGTGATTGCAGCACCGAGAATGACCCTGCTATCAAACGGGACTCTGTTTTTATTTTGACCTCATGGAGGAATACTCCAAAGAGGCTACACTTACCTCGCTTTCTGCACTGATGAGCTCAGCTCATCTCGACCTCCCTTGGACTCTTCCACCCTGGGCCCGATCTCCAGCACAGGCATCCTGGCACCCTGACATGCTGGCAGTGCCCCTGCCAACCTGAACAGCTAGGGTGCCCAGGGAGAAGTGCCAAGGTGCCTGGCTGGCAGTGCCACGGTGCCTGGGTGGCAAAGGGAGTGCCATGGTACTACACTGCCCAGGGAACTTCCGATGCCTGGGAGACCACTCCAGGTGCTGTTACATCCTGTCCAAGTTTATAAGGCCTTGTGCTAAACCCACCATGGCGAGGTCTCCCAGGCGCAGCTGTTAGTTCCCGGGCCTCGGGAGCATCGCGCCCCGACACATTTAAGTGAGCCTAACTGCTCGCTTAAATATGCAAATCCGTACCTCACCCAGTGAGGACGAGATCCAGATCGCGAATATGAGCGAGATCTTGTTGGATCTCGAGAAGCGTCCCGAGCGTTGTACATCTAACGAGAGGTCTCTCACAAGATATTACAGCCTCGTCACGTCACCGAATCAGGCGTGATGAGGTCGTTCAATCACACCCTTAGTCTCCCAAACTGAGAATTTCTCTCAAAATATCACTACTGAAGAGATAATCCAATTGCAGTCTGTCATTTTCAGACCAACCATAATTATTCACTTTGTCTTAAATTAATGAGTTGTAGATTGCCCACTTAGCAATGATAAAAGTAACTAGCCCATCAATCAAGTTCTCCTTTTAGTACAGTACTTCACCTACTATTCAGGTCCTGGGGAAAAAAACATTCAATAACAGAACATGGTGGAAAGGATTTTAATCTGGGCCTAATTTTACCCTGAGATTTGGCATTGAGGAGGTAGCGAGTATTTGTACCAAGGATCAGTAGGCATTGATCCTCAGGCCTCATCTACAAATTTGAGGCAAGCTGCAGGCACCCATCGTGCCTCTACAGGCAGCTCGCCCGATGGAAGAAAAACATTTCGGACTGGCCATTGTACCAGCAATAGTGCTTGGAGAAATACTGGGAGCAATGGACTATGGGTTAGGGTAGGCTATGAGGAAAGGGACAACGATGCGATGGCGATGAAGTTGGCCAAGGGCTGCTGCTCCTCCTATATCCACAAGAAGACTTTAGATTTGAAAAAGCAAGTTGTTTGTGGGCAGGAGCTGGTGAAACGTTCAGAGCGCAAAAGGCGCAACATTGGCCCCACTCATCCTAAATTACATTTCACAAAGGGTCTTTCAAGAGAGGGTCCTTTTTGGCTGCCACCACGGTGGCTAGCAAATGGGCCAAAATCTAGTAGTGGTCTGAATGTCGATGTTGAATGGGCGCAGTCCATGCCGCTGTCAAACTGGCGTGCACCAACTCTGCTTTCTGCACAAAATTCAGGTGTAATGCACACCAAATTCTATCCCAATGAGTCAGAGCACTGCGAAGCTGCATTCACTGTCAAAAACTACAAATCAACACTGGCCTATTGCATTTATTATTGCAAGCATATATGTGTGAAATATTCCTGATATCTACCAGATATTTTTCTGTACACGTGACCTTCAGAAAAAAGATCATAAAAAGTGTCAGGTATATGTACCAGATTTTAAAATTCTATTTGAGATAACAGACAGCACTTAATGCCCAATTACCTGCAGGTGTTAATCATGCTTCAGGGTACGCTGGAAATAAACAGTAGCTTGTTATAAAAAGTATCCTATTTATGTGTATTTGTAACCATCTTGCATCCTATTCCCTCGGCAGCAGCTTTCAACATTTCACACATAGCACAATATTTCCTTCACAACTCAGCAGGATGAAAACGTTTGTTTTATTCTTTGTTCATTTCTCTGGGCTTCTTCCCCAAGAGGATAGCATGATAGAGGGCTTCCTCCCAAAACCAATTCGAGATCTATTCAGCAGGCACCTTTCTGACCACCAATGTGATCTTTGGTTATATTCTTAACATATCAGCATCGTTAATCGTGCATGTCACCTGATGGAATAATTATTTAATGACCTTGTGTGGGATTCTCTAATTACTAAGAACTAGTATCAACTAATGAAGAAAGTACAACAAATGCATCACGGTCAAAAGTGAAAGGAGTGCTGATTGGAAATGTTGAAGTGACCCAAAGACGAGGAAGATAAAAGAACATATCCCCTTGACAATATTAACATGCGAGGCACAAATAGAGCGTAAAAATAAATTGCGAATTAGTTCATAAATGCTCACGGCAAAATGGTTACAATCTAAAGAAGTGCAGTGGGGCTCATTGTCATCTCCAGCAAAAAAGGTGCTTTTGACAAAACTGCAAAGCAATTCAACTGTGGAAATCAGAAGCTCTCAGGCACCACAACAAAATTTTGTGATGGCAAAACCGATTCAAAGGGCATGATTCAATGAAAAACTCTCCAAGTGTGGTAGCGAGCGGGAACTGTCGCCAGCTTCCCGGTGCTCAGCCCGGCGAGGCCATCACCACAATCAAAGTTAATCGGTCCACTAGCCGAGGCCCCACGGGCTTCACGCCGCAAATCATGGATCGCCAATCAATTAGCCGGGACCACGCTCCCAGCCCCCCGCTAACAAGGTTGAGCAGCACATAAACTGCTCTTGCACAGCCAACCCCAATCAGCTCATAGCAAGGAGCTGAGACGGCCGGGTCCTGGAAGCGGTCAAGGCCAGGAGGGGTGTCTGCACTCCCGAGGGTCCCAGTGCACCGCTCAAGGACAGCCCGGGTGACCACATGGACCTCGTTATATCGGGTCTCCGCATCGGTCTCCGGCCTCCATAAAGGCGCCATTAGCCAGATCCTCAGCGGTTTCCTTATCTCACAAGAACCAACCACCATCCTGGGGTGGCCTTTGAAGAGGCTGTCTGACTGCCTCAGGATGTAACTTCCCTGGGAAGTGTGCACACACGTGCATGATTTTCATGTGGTGGTCACACAAGAGCTGGATGTTCAGAGAGTTGAACCCCTTCCTGTTGATGTCGGGCACTCGCAGATGGCCCGGTGAGCGCAAGGCGGCATGGGTTGCAGTTTATCAGCCTCTGACCTGGGGCATCCTGGCGATGGTGGAGAATTCTACTGCCCGTGCATCTTGTTGAGTTTGGTCCGTGTCAAAGTTTATATAATTTTCTGCCCAGGCAAACAAGGCATCCATGATTCCCCCCCCCCCCCCCCCCCCCCCCCCCCCCCCCGCCGGTGGCTCCCGTTAATTGTATGGAGATAGGACTTAAGTGGTGATTATTGGTTTGTCGCCATGCTCCAGCAAGATCCTGATGCCGCCTGCGGGAACGAGCTGGTTGCATCTCAAATGGATTGGTGCCCGGCACGGTTCTCGTTTTTGACCTCTCCCACCAATCACCGGCCTCACCGCGCTCTCGCTCGAGCGGAACAAGGGCACTGAATGGCGCCCAAAGTCTTTGATTTCTGCTGCTTTTACTGATTATTTAACAATAAGTTAACCTATTCAGGTTAGACGTGCTCGTACAACCCAAGAAATGTTGCTGCTGCCAGAAATCTGAGGAAAATAAAGCAGATGTGTGCACATCAGGTAAAAGAAGAGACTCTTTTTTGGGTTACACCACGTGACTGGTAATTGAAGACAGGGTTGAATCCTGCACCACTGTCCCTCAGAAAGGATGGTTGTTTGTCAAGCTGTCGTGCAGGTGACCTCATCACCACTGACCTTAAAAACAGGAAAACTGAAAATGGATTGATAATTCAGCAGTTCTTAACTTGAAAGCTGATTTATATTATCACAGGTGAAACCCATCATGGTCTAGATCAGCCTATGGATGCCAGTTCAACTATGATCAAGAATAAATCTCCATTAAGAAGAATTGTTAAAGTGTATTACGTTATTAAAGACACTATTCAAGGTTTTGACATGCCTATTCATGGAGAATTTTCATCATTTTCTTTATTCTTTCATGGGATTTGGGCACCTTCCTAATTGTCCTTGAACTGACTGGCTTGCTGGGCCATTTCAGAATTAACCACATTGGTCGAGTCACATGTAGGCCAGGCCAGGTAAGGATGGCAAATTACTTCCCTAAAGGAACATTAGTGAACCAGGTGGGTGTTTACATCAACGAACAATAGTTTCATGGTCACTATCATTAATTCCAAATTTAATTGGTTGAATTTAAATTCCACCAGGTGCCATGGTGGGATTTGTCCCCATATCCCCAGAGTATGAGTTTGAGTCTCCGGATTACGAGTCCAGTGGCATGACCACTGCACCACATCTCCTATGTGCACTTCCAAAGGATTATGGTGTATTTTCAATTGAAAAGTTGGTACATTACTGATGCAGTGTTTAAAATCTTAAATGAGGGGTGGATTTTCCACCCCGCTTTTGGCCGGTGGGGGGGGGGGGGGGGGAGGGGGAGATCCAACAGGAATTCCCAAATGGCTTTTATGCCGGCGGTATTTTCCGTTGACATTGTTCCCGCCCCCGCCAATATCATAATGGGGTTTGGCCACGAATGATCGGGAAACTCACTAACATACATTGGGCTTCCCCGCTGTATTATCCCTCCACGTAAGGACGCCCCCACCCCGTCCACTCAATCCACCCCTCCAGGACACACAGGTATGGGCAACCCCCGGGGGAGGGGGGGGGGTGGGTCATATCTGGGCAGTGCCCTGGCACTACCCCTTGCCATTAACCGGGACTGCACCATGGAACTGACCCCAGGGAGCATTGCCAGGCAGCACTGCCATGGGGTGCGGGGGCGGGGTGGGGCGGGGGGGGGGGGGATTATTTAGATCGGGCCTGTCAATGGCCCAGGTTGCTGGTGGGGTGGACTCTCTGCCTTCAGGAGATTTTTTGATACCTGCTAGAAAATATGGTGGTTTAAGCCGGCAGTGCAGCCGGGGGGGGGGGGGGGGGGGGGGGGGGGCGCGTGGCGGTTGACACATCGTCAGAAAAGAAAAAAATCCGCTCTGATTGTTTACAGATGAGAGGAACCAGGAGACAGATCCCTCCCCACATTTACTGTCCACATGGAATGAGAAATGGTATAAAATACGCCAGTTATAGAATTGGAATCATATAACTTTAAAAGTCATAATAAATATGTCGCTCAAGGGCACCTGTGGGAACAGCTAATAGGATTCTGTAATATTTGCTGTTTGACACTGCTTTACATTCTGAGTCATTCCACAGTCAATCACTACCCCAGTACATGGCTAGTAACCTGACAATGCAGTGTGTAATTAGGGTGTCATTTTTGAACAGGTTTATTCTTAGTATTCAACATTTAAAAAAATCTCACAGTTGTAACTAAGTACAACAACCAATGAGGAGTTCTGGAAAGTGAACAGTTGATTTTTCTCACTTAGATCAACTTGGCTGAGGTCAATTAACTCAACACAGTGCAAGGATTGAACCTGGGAGCTTCCTGGGCGTCATTCTCCGACCCCCCGCCGGGTCGGAGAATCGCCGGGGGCTGCCGTGAATCCCGCCCCCGCCGGTTGCCGAAGTCTCCGGTACCGGATATTCAGCGGGGGCGGGAATCGGGCCTCGCCGGTTGGCGGGCCCCCCCCCCTGGATCCTCCGGCCCGGATGGGCAGAAGTCCCGCCGATAAATTGCCTGTCCCGCCGGCGTGGATTAAACCACCTTTTGAACGGCGGGACAAGACGGTGTGGGCGGGCTCCGGGGTCCTGGGGGGGGCGCGGGGCAATCTGGCCCCGGGGGGTGCCCCCACGGTGGCCTGGCCCGCGATCGGGGCCCACCGATCCGCGGGCAGGCCTGTGCCGCGGGGGCACCTCTTTCCCTTCCGCCGCCGCCACGGTCTCCATCATGGCGGAGGCGGAAGAGACTCCCTCCACTGCGCATGCGCGGGAAACTGTCAGCGGCCGCTGACGCTCCCGCGCATGCGCCGCCCGGGGATGTCATTTCCGCGCCAGCTGGCGGGGCAACAAAGGCAGTTTCCGCCAGCTGGCGGGGCGGAAATCCCTCCGGCGTCGGTCTAGCCCCTCAATGTTGGGGCTCGGCCCCCAAAGATGCGGAGCATTCTGCACCTTTGGGGCGGCGCGATGCCCGTCTGATTGGCGCCGTTTTGGGCGCCAGTCGGCGGACATAGCGCCGTTTGGGGAGAATTTCGCCCCATATGACAAACACCATGGAACCATAGAATTCCTACAGGCGCAGCCATCGAGTCTGCACGGACCCTCTGAAAGAGACCTTACGTAGGCCCACTACCCCGCCCTATCCCCGTAATGCCACCTAACCTGCACATTTTTTGGACTGTGGGAGGAAACCGGAGCACACGGAGGAAATCCACGCAGACACAGGGAGAAAGTGCAACCTCCACACAGACAGTCACACGAGGCCGGAATTGAACCCGGGTACCTAGCATTGTAAGGCAGCAGTGCTAACCGTTATGCCACCATGCTGCCCCAGAAGGAAGCCAAGGCCTGAATGTAAAATATATTCGGACCTAACATGACATATATGAACTTTGTAAAGTTATGTTTTCAGAGTTTGTCTTTAATTTAGGATATTATAGAGGAACGAGGGGGTCATATGATCATCTCTGAATTCTGTTGACATCAAGCTTGGATGCTTTGGTTATTAAAGATTTATAGGGGAGGGCAGCACAGTGGGTTAGCCCTGCTGCCTCACGCGCCGAGGTCCCAGATTCAATCCCGGCTCTGGGTTGCTGTCCGTGTGGAGTTTGCACATTCTCCCCGTGTTTGCGTGGGTTTCACCCCCACAACCCAAAGATGTACAGCCTAGGTGAATTGGCAATGCTAAATTGCCTCTTAATTGGAAAAAATGAATTGGATACTCCAAATTCAAAAAAAAGATTTAAAGGGAGCTCCAAGTTATTTTACCGGGAAGAAGTTGCAGGATGTTCACAGCTGTAAACAATGAACCAAGCAGATGTGCTGACGGTGAATAGACTGTTAGGGCTGGACTTCTGCGGAGTCAGGGAGACAAGCCCCGCCACAGGGAAGTAGGAGGGCCCCTTAGCCTGTCTAGAGCACTGGCCCCCAGATCTGTCATCAGATTACCTCTGGGCAGCCAAACTGTCCTTCATCAGGGGACACCTGAAGCCAACTGGAAAAGCCCATACAGCCTCTGACAATAAGCCTCAAAAGGCCTTTAACTATTTCAATTAACTGGCTGGTGCTTGCAGTTGGATCACCCGCTGTCTCTGGAAAAATGGCTTGGGGCAGGATACAACAGGATGCAAGGGACTAAAAATCCTGCCCAATGTCTATATTTTAATCACTATGGTGGCAATCTACATTTTATTTATTTGAATCTGTCTGATGAGGCCAATCAGCCATTGTGGCCTGTGTGCCTGAATGTTTTTCTGAATGATTGGCTCTTTTGCAAGTTTGGTTCCAAGTAGAAGCACCAACAACAAGAACGTGGTAAAGAAAATAGTCCATACATTTGACCAACTTACTGTGAAAAGTACTATTTCTGAAAAGCAGTTACACAAGCTGCAAATAATTGGTATAAAACACGTGTAGAGCAGAGAAACATGTCTAAATTATAGGGTGCAATCCAACAAAAAAAAGCAGAGTCCTGTTCTGGGTGGGGTTAGCAGGGTGGTTCCTGGCACTTGCAGCGCTAAGAATGATCCTGCTATCAAAAGACACTGTAATGTTTTCAGGCCTCAGCAGGGAGCGCCCTGCCGAGGCCACGCTCAGTCACACTTCTTGCACTGAGGAGCTTCGCTCTTGTTCTCACGAAGCGTAACGACCATCGGTAATCCCGTTAGAAGCCTCTCGTGAGATCTACTGGCCATGTCCCATCCTGATTCAGACGTGAGACTGCCGGTAAATCGTGCCCATAATATATATTAAATTATTGGTAATTTATATTAAAATGTTTGCAGTAGTCATCTCTCAAAAAGTTGTCTACAAAATATTGGCAGGTTCCTTCTCAAAAAAAAACTTAAGAGACATTAACAAGTTAAATTAGCAAATTAAGTTAAATTTGAGAGACATGTTAATGGTTTGCATCTTCACCTTTGTTGTAAGAGTTCAACCTCTTGAATTTGGAGATTATGGATGGTAGGAATAACCTGCAAGATGACACTTTCCTATATTCTGTTCCCCCCCCCCCCTCTCTCACCCCTGCCGCACCACCCACTCCCCACTAAGAGAAAAGTATTTAACTCTTGAAGGGAATTGTACTTTATAGAATCAAGTGATGTAATTGGGACGTTTTGTGTCATGATATCCACATCGGTATATCATGGTGCAATCACACACACACTGATGGACAGGTAGTTGGACAAACCAACACACACATATCGCAGCCAATCACCAGTGAGAGCACACGCACTATAAAACATGGAACACCACAGTTCCCGCTCATTCTACCAGGAGATAGCTCAGAGCACAGAGCTCACAGCGTGCCACTCAGACATACACCGTGTGCTGAGTGCCTCACCAAGATAGTGATAGGGTGGATCCACAGGTTAGCTGGTGAAGCACGAACCTAAGCCAGCAGTTAGTAGTTGTCATTGTTTAAGACAATAAAACAGAGTTGTACCATCTACAGCCGTGTTGGATCATTTGTGCATCGGAACACCTAACACGACATGATGCCAGTAGTGGAAGCTAACCAGCGACTGTGAGACCTACCTGCACCCTTTCAGAAATCCGCCATCCTGCTCCATGGTAAACATCAGCCCGCCGCAGCCGTTCCGAATCGCTGGAAATCTTGGCGTCAACTGGAAGCTGTTTAAACAGCGCTTCCAGCTCTTCCTAGAAGCCACAGACAGGGAGAATGCATCAGACACCAGGAAGATCGCCCTCCTCCTCTCCACGGCGGGGCAACACGCCATCCACATCTACAACTCCCTGGCATTTGCGGAAGGCGAGGACAAGACTAAATATAAGACGATGCTTCTAAAGTTTGAGGAACACTTCAGCGTGGAAGTCAATGAGAGCTTCGAGAGGTACCTCTTCCAGCAGCGCCTGCAGGGTAAGGATGAGCCTTTTCAATCTTACTTGACTCACCACCGTATCCTCGCACAGTCCTGCGGCTATGAGGCCATCTCCGACTCCATGATACAGGTTCAGATAGTTTTTGGGGTCATCTCGGACACCCTACGCCAGCAGCTCCTCAAAGTAAAGCGCCTCACCCTCGCGACTGCCATCAAGACCTGCGTTTTCCATGAGAACGCGACCAGCCAGTACTCCCAAATCCAGACGGCCGAAACGGCACGGCACGGTTCCTACGAGGCGAAGCAGGTCCAGTCGATCGAGTTCCTCCCGGCCCGCGGCCCGGACGAGGGCGGCCATTTCGCCCGCTTTCCGAGGCCTCCCGCGCATGTACGCGCCAAAAGAGGGGACGTTGACGCAGAGGGACGTGATGCGCAGGCGCGCTCTACACAGGACCGCACTGCGCATGCGCGGTGGCGCAACGAACGCCATGACGTCACGATGGGCGGCAACTGTGGCTCCGCCCACTTAAAGCGGCAATATCCGGCCAAAGCGCGACAATGCCTCCGCTGTGTCAGGATGGGGCACTACGCTGCCTGCTGTCGAGCAGCTCAACCTGCCAACTCCCAACAATTCCGCCAGCCTCGCAGGGACGTGCGGGCAATTCAGTCCCCATACACTGTGTTATATCCTGACAGTATGCAGACCAGCGATACCGAAGACAGGGAGCCCTTCCGCGTTGCGGTAATCCACAAGAACCGGATGTCCCCAAGTCGGAACCACCAGCCACTGCCAGTGCACAGCATTGATCCGGGCGATGAGTGGTGTGCCATCATAACGGTCAACCCGAATTCGTTGCCCACCTGAGAGACTTGACTTATGAGCCTGTTAGCACATTGGACTCACTGAATTGTTTTACAGTACTGTTAACAAGTTTTTTTTCTTGTCGTTCATTGTTCCAGAGTTTTCTCTCGTCGTTTGTTAATTGCATTTGTTCTGTTATTGGTACAACGTCGTTGTTCTGTTGCACCTGACACCTTCCTCTGTATATAGTTTAGCCTCATGTACATGTTGTAAATATTGCACACACATACTCAGATGCACTCAGTACATATTTCTATTTATTAGCATGTAGGCACATATCCTTGTGAAAGGGGGGGATGTCATGATATCCACATCAGCATATCATGGTGCAATGACACACACACTGATGGACAGGTATTTGGACCAACCAACACACACACAACATCGCAGCCAATCACCAGTGAGAGCACACGCACTATAAAACAGGGAACACCACAGTTCCTGCTCATTCTACCAGGAGATAGCTCAGAGCACAGAGCTCACAGCGCGCCACTCAGACATACACCATGTGCTGAGTGCCTCACCAAGTTAGTGATAGGGTGGGTCCACAGGTTAACTGGTGAAGCACAAACCTAAGCCAGCAGTTAGTAGTTGTCATTGTTTAAGGCAATAAAACAGATTTGTACCATCTACAGCCATGTTGGATCATTTGTGCATCAGAACACCCAACATGACATTTTGGTTCTGACAAAGTCAAAAAAACTGATCTTAAGACTTTTGGAAGGGGTAACGAAAGGAGACCCTGCCGAGTTGTAGAGAAAAGCAAAAATTATTTTAATGAACACATTAACTATTACTACAGTTCCAGAAGTTCGCTATTGGGTCTTCTCTATCTGGTGCCTGACTGGCCGACTCTATTTATACAAAGGCACATGAACTGTGTTAAGGGACCCCCATATCTGGTGAGCTCGTATTCTGAAAGCTCCAGGGGGTAGTGGATCATCCCTACCCTGTGATACCCATGCGGGATATAACAACACATTTCACAGAGGACTGAAAGAAGTGATAAACCCCACAGATTCGTACAATCACTGGGTTTAATACCAGTTTCAGGCAGGCACAGCCCAGAGTATTGGGTGTTCTAACCAATATGGCATGCATGTACTCATCTGACATGGAAAGAATGCAAATGCCTGAGCACAATATTGGTTGGCAGCCTGTCTTGAACAATGAATGTTCCGCAATCAAATCTGGAGGCCATATATTTTCATACATTAGAGCACAAAACATTATTTTCAGACTAGCCTCTATGCTAGCCTGATCTGCGTGCTACACTGTATAGTATTTTTGTCTCTCTTTCTTTTCAAACATACAACAGTACAATGGGGACTCATTAGTCTCTTCCTGTTTATTGTCTGGATAGATTACCTCTGAAATCAATACACAGCTGACTATGTTCAGGAAATGGCAGTATTAAATAATCTTATATTTGCAAATAATATCTGTTGTAAAGATATCTTGTACTGCAGAAGAGGTTTGGAAGTGGATAACTCTGACATGAGACGTTTAACAACTTTCAGTTGTGCTCGCAGGCTTAATAGGTGCATCATTTATGGCAATAAACTAATGCTGAGATTTTAAAAATTGGCAATACTTTGATGATTCAGTCGAAAATTAGCAGAATTAAATCAATGATCTTTTTGCAAGACGAGGAACAGGAAATGTTTTTCAATCATCTTACGAATCATAATTTTGGGGCATGTAATTTTATAGTTTCTGATTTATTAACTAGCTTTTAAGCATCCTGACTTTCTGCCAAAATTATGACCCAGTGCTGGGTCCTCAGCGATTTGTGATTTTTATCAATGACTTGGATGATGGAGTTGAAGGTTGGGTTAGTAAATTTGCTGATGACACCAAGATTGGTGGAGTAGTGGATAATGTGGAGGGCTGTTGTAGGCTGCAAAGTGACATAGATAGGATGCAGAGCTGGGCTGAAAAGTGGCAGATGGAGTTTAACCCTGATAAGTGTGAGGTGATTCATTTTGGTAGGACAAATTTGAATGCGGATTACAGGGTTAATGGCAGGGTTCCGAAGAATGTGGAGGAGCAGAGAGATCTCGGGGTACATGTCCGTAGATCTCTGAAAGTGGATAGAGCCGTGAAGAAAGCTTATAGTGTGTTAGCATTTATTAACAGGGGGATTGAGTTTAAGAGCCGTGTGGTTATGCTGCAACTGTACAAGACTTTGGTTAGACCACATTTGGAGTATTGTGTGCAGTTCTGGTCACCTCATTATAGGAAGGATGTGGAAGCATTGGAAAGGGTGCAAAGGAGATTTACTAGGATGCTGCCTGGATTGAAGGGTAGGTCTTATGAGGAAAGGTTGAGGGAGCTAGGGCTTTTCTCATTGGAGCGAAGGAGGATGAGAGGTGGCTTAATTGAGGTGTATAAGATGATGAGAGGGATAGATAGAGTGGACGTTCAGCGACTTTTTCCTCGGGTGGATATAGCTGTTACAAGGAGACATAATTATAAGGTTCATGGTGGAAGATATAGGAGGGATGCCAGAGGTAGGTTCTTTATTCAGAGAGTGGTTGGGGCGTGGAACGCACTCCCAGCTATGGTAGTGGAGTCGGACACTTTAGGAACTTTCAAGTGGATATTGGATAGGCATATGGAGTGCACTACAATGATTGGGAGTAGGTTGATTTGATCTTAGTTTCAGACTAGTTCGGCACAACATCATGGGCCAAAGGGCCTGTACTGTGCTGTACAGTTCTATGTTCTAAGTCAAAATATTGTCCGTGCTGGTTCATGAGAGTGAAGAGTGGCGACGATGGTATGTAAATGATCAAGAATGTCAACATTAATATTAGATACATACAGACGAAATTCCAGTTAGGGAAGAGAAGTGAGGCTGTGGTACAATCCTGCCGAGAGTTGTGATTTAGTGTGGAACCTCAATACACCCAGTTTCCACCACACTATTTCCTCAGCGTTGATGCAGTAGGTTGGTGCTTTTTATTCCAGCTCCCATCGGACAGAATCTTCGGTCAGGTGGAGGTGGGACCAGGGAGAAATTCACAAGTCTGGATGTTGACTCAGCAATCAGACACATTCCAGCCTTCAGGAATTTTGCCGGAAACAGTTGATCTCCAGCAACAGTTATCCATACAGCACCAACGAAAAGCTAATTTGAATGATTAACTGCCCACTTCTGGGTTGATGGATGACGCTGCTAGAACTTCCTAGCGACGGATGCCACTCCACGCCCCCCCCCCCCCCCCCCCCCCAACCCCCACCCCAATCCCACCCCCACTTCCTGAGGCCAAAGCCAGGCAAGTACTTCTAAAAAAGAATTAAAACCGCTTCCAAGGATTCCTCAAGGTGGAAGAGTTCTCAAAATCCCTATCCTGCGGTAGCAACGTCTGCCGGTGGGGATACAGTCTTTCCAAGGCTGCAGGGTCCTGAGATTGGGCCTGCTTCCTCAGGAACCCACCAGTCCTTAATTAGACAGCTGGCACGGAAGCGGTGACGCAGAGGATTGCATTGGTGGGTGCATTACCAACAAGTGTGGTATCGGGACCTGGCAATGGTTTCACCCCTGGAGCATTTTTCAAGGGTGATAAGATTTTGTCCATTATGCCCAAGGACAGCTTTGCTGGCTACCTCTGGGGCCATTTTCAAGATTATCCAGAAAGTCCATTCAGTTCAATTCAGAGACCCAGCAAGAAATACGTCTGCTAAGGATGGTGGATGGTCTGTTCTGAGCCTCAAGAGAACCCACAAAACATTATGACAAAGACACGTGATCGCAGAGGAATTGATTAGGTTTCTTTAAAAATAATGCCCTTTTCTCCCTGAAAGGAAATGTAAAAACTGCAAAGCCACTTTTATACAGCCCTCCCAGGATCTCATGTGTCTTTCCACCTTGTCAGCAGTGGAATATTTCAAGGTAGCACAGTGGTTAGCACCGTTGCTTCTCAGCGCCAGGGTCCCAGGTTCGATTCCCGGCTTGGGTCATTGTCTGCGCGTTCTCCCTGTGTCTGCGTGGGTTTCCTCCGGGTGCTCCATTTCCTCCCACAAGTCCCAAAAGTCCCAAATTAAGTGAATTGGACATTCTGAATTCTCCCTCAGTGCACGAGAACAAGTGCTGGAGTGTGGCGACTAGAGGATTTCCAGTGTAATTTCATTGCAGTGTTAATGTGAGCCTACATATGACACCAATAAAGATTATTATTATTATTTGGGATGAGGTCAACCGCCAGCCAGAACAGTAGACTGAAGTAGGCACACTCCCATCACTTAAACCTTACCTACTAAAACTACCTTCTACCTTTACCCTCTCAAATTATACCCACTTCTAAATTTCCCCCCAAAAGCAATCTGCCTACATAACCAGCTTTACTGTAACCATCATTTTAATAGTCTGTATACTCCACGTGTTTCCCATCATCAAGCACTACAGCATAATGAACATAACTGCTTATCAGTACATTCTTTACTGTGCAAAACCTCAGGGTAGAGGTAACACATCTTTACATTGTTAAATTCTAGGGTAAAACATCTCATCCAAGTAAATACTTTTATAGCCCTATTTTTATATATACTATAAGGATTTAAGTAACCTAATATACATGAGGAATCACAATTCTGAAGCATCTGTTTGAATACTGGGTGACTAAATCATTCCTATTAATATGCACATTCTGTGTCTACATTGTGTTATTATGAATTTCCTGAATGATAAGTCAACAAACATTTCCTCTGTGACTTTACTGTAGATCATTGCAAAGCATATGAAACAATTCATTTAAAAATTGGTTGTACACATCAACTCCTACCATCAGCAAATACATCAGGGGCGAGATTCTCCGACTCCCCGCCGGGTCGGAGAATCGCTGGGGGCCGCGTGAATCCCGCCCCCGCCGGTTGCCGAATTCTCAGGCACCGGAGATTCGGCGGGGGGCGGGAATCGCGCCGCGCCGGTTGGCAGGCCCTCCCCCGCGGTTGTCCGTCCCCGATGGGCCGAAGTCCCGCTGCTAGAATGCCTGTCCCGCCGGCATGGATTAAACCACCTACCTTACCGGCAGGAGAAGGCGGTGCGGGCGGGCTCCGGGGTCCTCGGGGGGGGGGCGCGGGGCGATCTGGCCCCCACGGTGGCCTAGCCCGCGATCGGGGCCCACAGATCCGCGGGCGGGCCTGTGCCGTGGGGGCACTCTTTTCCTTCCGCCTTTGCCACGGTCCCCACCATGGCGGAGGCGGAAGAAACTCCCTCCACAGCGCATGCGCGGGGATGCCGTGAGCGGCCGCTAACGCTCCCGCGCCGCCCAGCAATGTCATTTCCGCGCCAGCTGGCGGGGCACTTCCGCCAGCTGGCGGGGCACTTCCGCCAGCTGGCGGGGCAGAAATCAGTCCGGCATGGGCCTAGCCCCTCAAGGTTAGGGCTGGGCCCCCCAAGATGCGGAGGATTCCGCACCTTTGGGGCAGCGCGATACCGGAGAATTTCGCCCCAGGACTGTGAAACTAAACAACATGACACTTTTGTTTGTATAATATTTGAAAGCTAACAACACTGGGAGGAACCAGCTGTATTCAGCATCTGTCATAGAACGTAGGATTTACAGTGCAGAAGGAGGCCATTCGACCAATCGAGTCTGCATCGGTCTTGGAAAGAGCACCCCACTTAAGCCCCACACCTCCACCCTATCCCCGTAACCCCTCCTAACCTTTGTTAGACACTAAGGGCAATTTAGCATGGCCAATCCACCTAACCTGCACATCCTTTGGACTGTGGGAGGAAACCGGAGCACCCAGAGGAAACCCACGCAGACACGGGGCGAACGTGCGGACTCCACATAGACAGGGACTCAAGCCGGGAATCGAACCTGCAACCCTGGCGCTGTGAAGCATCCATGCTAACCACTGTGCTACCGTGCTGCCCAAAGACTGTTCTGTCAAGACCAAATGTATGTGTATTTGGGAGCTAGTATAGAAGCACAGCCAGAAAGTATACAGCTCAGACATTTGAACAGCGACTTTCCTCGCATTGATAAGCATGCAACCTGCAGCTCAAATTGAATGGAGTATTGACTTCTCAATGTTGTGGTCCAATCACACTTCATTTTCATAAACGTCTTTATTCAGGACTCCAGTAAGTATTGTGAAGTAATTTAGGATTGACAAACATCAGCACTTACAATTTGAAACATTTTCCATAATTGGGACTTAAAATGAAATGAAGCGAGACTTATTTAATCAGTCACAAGCTTTCAGCTACACCAGCTTTGTTAAATTGTAACTTAACCTTAAGAGGCCCCTTTGGGCAAAGTCACAGCAGAGGCCAATAATCACAACTATATCTATTGCAAGCCATTTTCTTTGTGAGAGGGGAAGCAGGCCTGATACATGCCTGGGACAGTTTCCGACAATCTGTTACAATTGTTGATCTGTTGTTATCGAGTTCTTGGTAATGTAACTCTGGGAAATCAGTTATATAGGTGGACACTTGGCATCTTCATCCCTCTGGTGGACTCTTGCGCATCTTTGCCAGACAGACAGGCTTTTCTTAGACTAGATCCCTCAGCCACCATTAAAACCAATCTAGATTTATTTATATACCATGGTTCCAAATCTACAGGTCAGTATATAAATGGATGATACAAGACTGATCAAAATGAATAACTTTCAAAATGAACTTGCATTAATTGTTGCTCCGCTCAATGTTAGTGTCACGGCCCCTTTTGGGGGCCAGGGACTGTGCTCTATACGATCTATCCCCCTTACACAGCGTAGTATGAACTATCCCGGTAATTGGGGGCGGGGCTTCCCCTTAACAAGGGGGAACAAATCAGTATAAAAACCCTGACCTGGGTGCAGGTCAGCGAGGGTGGCCCATCGGGAAGAGAAGTTGTAGTTTTGTTATGTGTGCATACCATAAGAAACCTTCTTTTCATTTCTACCCTGCCGTGCATTCCTGTTGTCTCGCCCGTCGGATTCTACCCTGGCAACAAGGATGGGATTCAAACCCACACATGCCAAAAGGCGTTCCAATAGGTCAAGCAGCAGTTGTCATCTGAGAAGCTGTTGACACACTTTTACTCAGAAAAAACACTTCTGATGTGCGACGCTTCCCCTTACGCCGTCGGAGTCGTTCTCGCATACTGGATGCCCAGTGGGTCAGAGCAGCCGATAGCTTCTGCGTTGGGCACTCTGGCTGACGCTGAGTGGAACTATGCCCAAATCGGGAAGGTGGGCTTGGCTGTTGTATTTGGTGTAAGGAAGTTCCACCAGTATGTCTAGGCCACACATTTACGGTCTGTACCGACCACAAACCTTTACTTGGGCTATTCAAAGAGGATCTAGTGATTTCCCTGATCGGGTCCGCCAGGATCCAACGATGGGCATTACTCCTAGCAGTGTATGAGTACACACTGGAGCACTGCCCAGGCACGCGGATCCCACATGCCGACGTGGTGAGCCACCTGCCTTTCTCCACAAGGCTGCCAGTACCCGCCTCAGCCGCAGAAGTAATAGCGGCCCTCCACGTCATGAATTCCTTGCCGTGCGGCTCGCATAACAGAGTGGACCCAGATGGACCCACAACTATCTCGGGTCCGGGACATGGTCCAGTATGGGGAGTAACACAGAGCGTAGCCCGATTATCTACGGGCCAATACGACAAAGCTCCCGGAGCTGAGCGTGCTTCTTAGTGTGAGGGACACGGGGGGGCATCTCGGAACGCGTTTGTGCGCTCTTGCTACAAGACCTCCACACCAGACACCCAGGGGTATCCCAGATGAAGATGCTTGCCCGTAACTATGTTTGGTGGCCCAGGATAGACTCGGACATCGAGGGGATGGCCCAGTGCTGCGGCCTGTGCCTCGAGAACCAAAACGCCCCACTGGCTGCACCAATGAACCTTTGGGAATGACCGGGAAAACCTCGGTCCCACGTTCACATAGACTTCGCCGACTCATTCCGCGGGCGACATTCCTCTTCAGGATAGACGCCCACTCGAAGTGGCTCAAGGCCCACAATGTGCAAACTGTGACCACAGAGACAACTGTGGATAGGCTGCGGCACATGTTTAGTACCCATGGAATACCCGAAGTGTTAGTGTTGGATAATGGTGCCACATTCGCCAGCAAAGAGTTTGAGCCGTCCATGGCCTCGAACGGAATTAGGCATGTACAGACCACCCTTTATCACCCAGCCTTGAATGGTTTGGCCGAGCAGACGTTTCAAACCTTCAAAAGGGCAATGAAGAAACTGGCCTCATGGTCTTGGGAGACAGGACTGGTCTGTTTTCTCTTCAGTTACCAGACAACCCCTCATGCTACTACAGGCGTGGCACCAGCAGAGTTGCTGATGGGATGTCGGCTCAGGACCCACCTCAGCCTCGTCATTCCGGACATAGGCACTCGGTTCCACCAGCGACAGGTCCGCTCCAAGACAGACACTGGTCAACCCTCGTAGCTGCGTGACTTCAAGCCAGGGAATGCTGTATACGTGCGCAATGTTGGTGCTGGTGCCACATGGCTCCTGGCGTAGTGCTCCGTGCAACTGGTCCGGTTTCCAATTCAGTCCAGACACAGGGATGTGAAGCCAGCTGTCACCTGGACCACATTCGCCGACACCAGCGGGAGCCTCCAGAACAGGCTCTGGATGTGCCAGGCCGTATCCGCCCGCAGTCCCCGTTGCCGCCTAGGGTGCCTCGCTGATTACCGTTGGCTCAGCCCATTGAAGCCCAGGAAGCTGAGATGTCAGACCCCTCATCAGAAGCCTCTGACACCGATTCGGACATGGGCACAGGCCCGTCCACAGTAGTCGCTCAGCCGCCCTAGACGCCAGCACGGCTGCCAGCGCACCACCCCCGCCCCGATGCTCCGCCTGAAAATGTCGGTCACCGGTGCGTCACCCCCCCCCCCCCACCCAACCCGTCGACTACGGACCGTCGCCCGCTCTCCAAACGAACAAGAGGGCACTGGTCTGTAGACATGGGCGTTTCTCCGTACTTGGGTTGGGGGGGGGGGGGGAGGTGTAACAATGACTTTGGCCAAGGACTGTGTTCTATATGATTCCCCCCTCTCACAACTGAGAATGAACTCCTCCAGTATAATTGGATGCAGGGTTTCCCTTTAATTAGGGGATGTACTCAGCATAGAAACTCTGACCTGGATGCAGGTCAGGGAGGGTGGCCCTTCGGGGAGAGGAGTTCTAGTTTTGTTACTTGTGTAAACCATAATATATCTTTTGTTCATTTCTACCCTACCGTGTGTTCCTGTTGTCTCGCCCGTCGGATTCTGCAGTTAGTTATTTAAGAACATAATGGTGACCATGACAACTAACATCAATTATTGTAAAACCAATCTGGTTCACCTCCCAACAACGCTCCCTCCCTCACCGCACCCCCTGACCATGTTCACCATCATCTCTCACTTCCTGACAGTTTTCTCCATCTCCCTGCACCTCCCAACAATGCTACCTGCTCCTCCCGGACCCCTTGCCAATGTTCACAAGTGTCCCACACCTCATGACAATACACCCCGCTGCACCCCTGACAATGTTCTCACCCACACACTCTCTGGCACACCCTCTCACAATTCTCACCCGCACTGCAAACCCCAACAATACTCACCCACTCCCACAAGCTTGTGGACAACACAATGATGTGTGCTGGTGTCAAAACTGCGGAGGAGAAAAAAACAATAACAATCTAATCCAGATAGGATGGAAGAATGACTCACATCTGGCAAATTGGGCTAGATCGTAAGATATCAACCTATTATTAAGCTAACATTAACCTTAATACTAGAATGTTAACCTATTTACACTGGTCCTCTGGCCACCACCATTCTCAAAGGAGCCTTCTATTGAGAGTTACAGTGGAAGACGTCACTGACGACTTGAATCCTCCTCAAAATCTACCTTCATTCTGGCTAGATTGGCCTCTGATCTGCCATTAGCCTGGAGTAAACCAGTTGCCGACGGATCCCTGTTTGGTGTCCACAGCTGAATAGTAGCAAGATAATATGGTGACCAGACAGCCATGGGCAGGGCTGGGTGCTAGTCAGTACGTCCCGTCAATTGACTTGCCTGACCATTAAAATCCATCCTATAAATGTTGATAACAGTAGGAGAAAGCAAGTTTGTTAGGCTAATGGAAGAAAAAAAAGAGAGCAGGTGATACACCTTCAGACTTAGGGTTATGGGGCTTTGGCATTTTCTTCCCTTATAATTGGCTGAGGTAGAAACATTGTTAGCATTCAAGATTAAACTGGCAAATGAAGGAAAAGGGGGTTGATGGGACATAGGAATTTTGTGGATAAAAGGGATTAGAACCATCTGTTCAACTAGAAAATAAATGGCAGCATGGACTGGACATGGCTGAATAGCCCATTTCTGATTTGTAGCTTCTCCATATGTTATAGAGTCATACAGCATAGAAACTGGCCCTTCAGTCCACCATGTCTATGGTGACCAACAAATAGCAATCTATACTAATCCCATTTACCAGCACTTGGTCAATAGACATCTACGCCTTGGCGATTTAAGTGCTCGTCCAGATGCTTCTTAAATGTTGCGGGTGTACCTGCCTCCACCACCTTCTCAGGCAGCATGTTCCATATTTCCACCTCTCTCTGGGTGAAAAAGTGTTTCCTCAGGTCCCATTTAAACCACTTACTCCTCACCTTAATCCTATGCCCTCTGGTCTTAAGACACCTCTGCCATGGGGAAAAGATTCTTACGAGCTACCTTCTCTATGCCTCTCATAATTTTGTTTATCTCTATCAGATCCCCCCTCCCCTCAGCCTTCTCTGCTCCAGGGAAAACAAACCCAGCCTATCCAGTCGCTCCTCATAGCTGAAACTTTCATTCCCAGGCAATATCCTGGTGAATCTCCTCTGCAACCCCACCAGTGCAATCACGTCCTTCTGATGGTGTGGCGTCCAGAACTGCACACAATATTCCATTTGTGACCTAACCAATGTTTTACAAAGTTGTACCAAGACCTCCCTGCTCCTATGTTCTATGCACTGGCTAATGAAGGCAAGCATTCTGTATGCCTTCTTCACCACCCTATCTACCTGTGCTGCCACCTTTAGGGATCCATGGACTTGTACACCAAAATTCCTTTCTTCCTCAATACTCCCTCGGGACCTACCATTCATTGTGTATATCCCATCCTTATTCAACCTCCCAAAATGCAACTTATCAGGATTAAGTTCCATCTGCCAGTGTTCTGAGCAACTTACCAGCTGATCAATATCAGTCTGTAGCATGTAACTATTCTCCTCATTATCAACAACACCACCAATTTTCATGTCATCTGCAAACTTACTAATTATACCTTCTACATTCACAATCAAGTCATTAATGTGTATAACAGCAAGGGTCCCAGCACTGACCCCTGTGGTACAACGGTCACAGGCTTCCATTCACAAAGGCAACCCTCCACCATCACCCTTTATCTGATATTAACAAGCGATGGAAGACAAGTGCCGCTCATTAAAATCAAGCTAAGGGCCCACTGGAACTGTTCCCAACACAAGCTAAGCACGCTGAGTTGGGGTTGGGTAGAAGGGGGTGGGGGGGAGTGCATGGAGGAAACACTGACAACCAGCCATGCGCTCACCCTCAGCACAGTGTGGAGCTTTATTAGCCTTGTTCTGCAAAAGGTAACCATATGCGTCACTAGTGGCACAAAAGCCTGTTACAAGGTATGCAATGGAGGGAACCTTTTCCCAACCACAGAAAGCCCACTAGGATTAACTGTAGATGTCCCACCAGGTGGAATTCCAGCACAGGGATGCAGACTCTGAGGAATTTCAACTGCTGGGTCTTTGATGAACGTTATGTGGCAGAGTTATGAATACAAATTATTTGACTCCCCGAATGACTGAGTGCACACGACTGCCATAGAAAATGGAGATCGTAGGATTAACTCGCGGTCTCAGTTATTATAAACAGCTTACAACATCATCAGGGAAAGGAGAAAAGCAAGAAAAACAAAAACAGATGTCTGTTGGATTCTTCTATTATATAATGCTTTGCCAAGACTTTGCTGCACAAGCTGTATATCTAAAACTAATGCTGACCACATGCCTTTCACATGTTTTTTTCTGTTAATTATACAGCCTGCCTCTTCACTGGTCTTCATGAATGTGAATACTTTAGAATATTGGAAAGCAATTAATAATGTTTAATCAATACTTGCAAATTCAATCATTTCAGTCCTTCACTCAAATAGGCAAGTCGGGAACAAAAGTGCCGGTGATGTTGTGATTCAATTCCTGTACAATATGCTGACGACAACTCAATTAATTTCCAGTCCTTATTAAGCCACAACATTTTTAAGGTTGATTTCCCCAGGTTTTGTCCATGGCACGCAGCCTTGCAGTGTTCGTGTCTTTGCTGTGGCACTGTGAGCAATCAATCAGCAGCGTTTCTGCCACCATCATAACTTCCCCTTTAACGCTGAGCTGCAGCCCTTTAAGAACAGCTTTAAAAATGGATCTTACATTCTGTTACGATCCCAGTTGATGTTATAACTGGACGGGAAGAAGCCAGAAAGAACCCAGGCTCAAAAGACCACAACATGGAGGAACAGAGTGACAAGACCGCTAATTAGTTTTAAGAACAAGAGAAAAACATAGAAAAATTGGATTATAATACAAAACTCCTTCCCCCCTCGCACCTTAGCTAAACAAATACACACAGATTTAAAGGTTAACATTGATTACAAAGTACATCTTAAGCTGCAGTGGTTTCATTAATACAAAACTCCACTTTAAGCAGACAAGATAACTGTGGTAAGGCATACTCCTCTCTGCACCCAAGTGAATTTCTGTGGATTTCACCTAAAATCTCCCCAGATGATTCTTATGCAGTGAACCACCATGTCTCACTGAACTCCAGCTTCCACGAGTGATTTCAGATTCCACTTTCAAAATTCGCACTTTCAAATCCATAGAATCATGGAATTCCTATAGTGAAGGAGGCCATTCGGCATATTGGGTCTGCACGAGCCTCTGAAAGAGCACCCTCCCTTGGCCCACTCCCCGCAACCCCACCTAACTTGCACATCTTTGGACACTAAGGGGCAATTTTAACATGGCCAATCCACCTAACCTGCACATCTTTGGGCTGTGAGAGGAAATCTTCATTTAAATTATGTTTTCCCGCCACTTCTTCCATCAAAACTTTGCTTTCAGGGGCAGCAATGTGACCAACTTTACCATAATTTTTGCATTTGTTCTCCTTGCTCCAACAGTCTCCAAACATACGGCTCACTTGTTTGCAGCGATGATATGGTAGTTTCTTGGTGGATCTGCTTTTCACAGACTCCACCTTATCGACTTTAGCTTGAACTCCAATCAGTGAAGCTTCTCTCGCAGCAAGTTCCATAGATCAGTAGCAGATTTTGAGGTTAATGCACCTTCAGTCAACAATTTCCTTTGGATGGCTTCATTCCTGAGGCGCCAAACCCGAACAGGCGCTCCGCAGAGTGTGGCGATCATGGGATTTTCACAGTAACTTTATTGCAGTGTAAAGGTTTAGCTCAGCTGGCTGGACAGCTGGTTTATGCTGCAGAGCGAAGTCAACAGTGCAGGTTCAATTCCCGTACCGGCTGAGGTTATCCGTGAAGGAGCCAGCCTTCTCAACCTTGCCTCTTGCTGAGGTGTGGTGATCCTCGGGTTAAATCACCACTCCCCCTCAAAGGTGAAAGCAGCCTCTAGTCATCTGGGACTATGGCAACTTTACTAACTTTTACTACGATAATCAAGCACTAATTCCTATGTAATTCCCTTTGGAAATGCTTGATCAACATGAATAAATAAGGTATTAAGTGAAGAGAAATTTGTCACTGATTTCTGGATACATGTATGACATTGGCTTTTGTTAAATTATAGCAGAAGTACCGAATATGTGTAAGCAGAGAAAGGATCATAGAATCCCTTCAGTGCAGAAGGAGGCCCTTCAGCCCATCGAGTCTGCACTGACCCTGCGAAAGACCACCCAGGCCCAATCCTCCACCCTATCCCTATAGCCCCGTAACCCCACCTAAACTTTGGACACTTAGGAACAATATAGCATGGCCAATCCACCGAACTTGTACATCTTTGGACTGAAATGTTCCAGTGTTTGGAGAGAATAAATTCTCATATTGCTGTACACTTCATCAGAACAGCTACATGTGCTGAATCTCAAAGAACTGCTCAGGAATAGAATGTGCTGACTTCTGGTGGCGGCTATGAACAGAGCGGTTGCACGAAAGGTGGCTCTCGTCCTAATACATCGATTAAGGCCTTTTACTCCCAACACCGGGCACCAAACGTATTTATAATTCCCCACACTAACCCCCCATCGACCGCACTGCCAAGCAGGATGGAAAAGAATCAGCTGTCCAACCGAAAAGCCAGTAGTGACGAGGGGAGGGAAACCTCAGTCTCGGAGCCGGGAAACGCACGTGGAGGCACAGAACCGGCAACCGGCGAAGGTTGACCCTGCAGAGCACTCAGCACAGACCCAGGCCCTGATGGACAAATTTATGTGCTTCATCACCTCCGAGCTCCAGAGGCATAGGGAGGAGATGAAAGACCTCCTGGCAGCCATCGCGGCGGCAGCGGAGGTCGCGACGGCCTCCATGAGCGGGGCAAAGGGCAATATGAAGTGGAGACTAGAGGCCCAGGTAACAATGACATGGGACTTCGAAAAATCTGCCATGGACCAAAGGGACAGGATCACCGGACTCGAGGACGAGGTAGCGAGTCTGGTCAAGACCCAAAAGGGGTTGAAAGATAAAGGCAATGACCAAGAGAACTGATGCGCCGGCAAAACTTGAGGATGGGGCTGCCAGTGGGGGGAAGCCCCATGAAAGCATGGCGGCGATGCTCAGGAAGCTGGTTGGTGAGGAGGGCTATGCCAAGCCCCTGGAGGAAGACGTCATCCACAGGGTGCTTCGGCAGCAGCCCAGGGCTGGGGAACCACTGCGGCGATAATCGTGAGGCTGCACAAGTGCCAGGACAAAGAGCGGATCCGGAGTTTGGTGAAGAGTGCAAGAGTGTGCAAGTGGGAAGGACATTCCATCCACTTGTACCAGGGCATTGGTGCAGACCTGGCCAAGTACCGGCAGAATTCAAAGGTGCCAAATCCGCATTATACAAGAGTGGGGTGCGGTTTGGCATGCTCTACCCTAATCTCAACAGACTGATCAAGACCTTGGATCCAGACCTGGGATCCAGACCTTCAGAGCACCTTACGTGCTCTCATCCCACGTACTGCGCACATTGGAGATCTCTACCGCCTCCCGAAAATACACAAGACCAACACACCAGGCCATCCTATCGTATCAGGCAATGGGACCCTGTGTGAGAACCTCTCTGGCTATATTGAGGGCATCTTGAAACCCATCGCACAAGGAACACCTATCTTCTGTTGCGATACGACGGACTTCTTACAGAAACTCAGCACCCATGGACCAGTTGAACTAGGAATATTCCTCGTCACAGTGGACGTCTCGGCACTCTACACCAGCATCCCCCATGACGACGGCATTGCTGCAAAGCCTCAGTACTCAACACCAACAACAGTCAATCTCCAGACACAATTCTACAACTCATCCGCTTCATCCTGGATTACGACGTCTTCACCTTCAACAACAAGTTCTTCATCCAGACACATGGAACAGTCATGGGGACCAATTTTGCATCTCAATACGACAACATCTTCATGCACAAGTTTGAACAAGACCTCCTCACCACACAGGATCTTCAACCGACGTTATACACCAGCTACATCGATGACATTTCTTTCCTTTGGACCTACGGCGAAGAATCACTGAAACAACTACACGATGACATCAATATGTTCCATCCCATCATGAGACTCACCATGGACTACTCTCCAGAATCGTGGTTCTGCATTCTTGGACACACTCATCTCCATCAACGACGGTCACCTCAGCACTTTGCTTTACCACAAGCCCACAGATAACCTCACGATGCTCCACTTCTCCAGCTTGCACCCTAAACACATTAAAGAAGCCATCCCCTATGGACAAACCCCCTATATACACAGGATCTGCTCAGACAAGAAGGAACGTAACAGATATCTACAGACGCTGAAAGATGCTCTTGTACGAATGGGATATGGCGCTCGACTCATCGATCGACAATCCCAACGCGCCACAGCAAAAAACAGCATCGACCTCCTCAGAAGACAAACACAACCGACAGAGTACCCTTCGTCGTCCAGTACTTCCCTGGAGCGGAGAAACTACAACATCTTCGCAGCCTTCAACACATCATTGATGAAGGCGAACATCCCCACTACTTGCCTTCAAACAACCGCGCAACCTCAAACAGACCATTGTTTGCAGTAAACTACCCAACCTTTAAGAGAACAGCGACCACGCCACCACACAACCCTGCCATGGCAATGACGAATGTGATATAAAATAGTTACTTTAGAGATATTAGTCAATGTAATGTAGAGGTAGCCCAGTCTAATTCTGGTGAGTTCACAGACAAAGGATTTCAGACCGCATGGCAAAGCAAAGGAAGAGGTGTGTCCACCAAAGGAGGAGAAAAGGATGCTGGGTAATAGGGGCCAGAGGAAGGGATTGGAAGTGAGCCAATCAGAATGTCTGACCAGGTCAGGAGGGGTATAGGATGACCTATGGGAATCGTGTATGTGAAACTTGATGCCATTTGAATGTATCAGTAGAGACTTCTTTGTTCTACAGACTCACTTGATTCCAGACGTGTACGAAGCAAGATGTGCTTTGTGCCACTGTGAACTGAGTAAAGCTTGCAAGCTAAATAAACTAACTAATGCTGTACCTGCAAATCCATCTCGACTTTTATTGAGGCCAGACTGACGGGTAAAGAAATTTGGGATTTGTCAGCAATCTCTGCAAGACATGCCAGATCATTGACATGGGTACCACCATTACACGTGAGAACACCACCCACCAGGTCGCAGTACATACCTGTGCGACTTGGCCAATGTTGTCTACCTCATACGCTGCAGGAAAGGATGCCCCGAGGCGTGCTACATTGGCGAGACCATGCAGACGCTGCGAAAGTGGATGAATGGACATCGCGCAACAATCGCCAGGCAGGAATGTTCCCTTCCAGTCCGGGAACACTTCAGCAGTCAAGGGCATTCAGCCTCTGATTTTCGGGTAAGCGTTCTCCAAGGCGGCCTTCAGGATGTGCGACAACGCAGAATCGCCAAACAGAAACTGATAGCCAAGTTCTACACGCATGAGTACAGCCTCAACCGGGACCTTGGATTCATGTTGCATTACATTCACCCCCCACCATCTGGCCTGGGCTTACGAAATCCTACCAACTGTCCTGGCTTGAGACAATTCACACCTCTTTAACCTGTGATTATCCCTCTCTCCAGTCGTTCCGTCTGGACCTGTAAAGACTTAATTACCTGCAAAGACTCATATTCAAAAATATCGTCTTGCATCATTGGCTTTGTCTATATGTGTGTTTCTAGAACCCACTTCTTCATTTACCTGAGGAAGGAGCTGCACTCCAAAAGCTAGTGATTCGAAACAAACCTGTTGGGCTTTAATAATAATAATCGCTTATTGTCATTAACCTGGTGTTGTGCCCACCCCAATCCAACGCCGGCATCGCCACATCATCTCCACATCATGGGTGCCAAGCTATGGGTTACGTACTAGGGTAAAGAACACTACTTTGAAATCCGGAGAAGGCCAACAGGTTTGTTCAAAAAAATGGACTGGGTAACCAACGGTAGAGGGCAAAGGCCAGAACGCGGGCTGCAAGAATTCGAGAGGGGCAGGGGAGACCACAGGAAGAGGCGTGGAGAAAGGCGGATCCGATTGTTACATGAGCGGCTACATTAATGAGCAGGCTGATACATTGGGGTACAGCGAAGGAGGAGGTCATGGCATGACTCCCTGGAGGGAGGGAGAGCCTGGCAGAGGGGAAGGGAAATACAGAACTTCAGGGGAAACAAAGGCCGAAAAAGCGGGTGGGGGGGGTACAAGGGTAGGGGGTGTACCGTGGAGAAACAGAGGGGTGTAGGGGAGAGGAGAGGGTGGGAGAGTAGAGCGCTGGTTGCAGCAGCCAACACATGAAAATGGCAAAAATGAGAACTTAGTTGTGGCCATCTTGAATATCTATAAGCAAGAGCAGGTCTGGACAAACAGGGCCAGGCTCACAGGGTGAGTATGGCTGACCTCACAGGAGGGAGGGGTCAGGCCCCCCCCCCCCCATCCGGAGAGCAAAATGGAATGTGAGGGGCCTCAACGGGCCAGTGAAGAAGATCCAGAGTCCTAGCCCATCTCAAGAATCTGAGGGTGGGGGTAGCTTTCTTACAGGAGGCACACTTGAGAGAGGGACCAAATGCGGGTGAGGAAGGGCTGGGTGTTTCATTCATGTTTCGACACCAGGACAAGTGTGGTGGCTATACTAATCACCAGGACAGCTTAATTCATGGGGACGAGCACAGTGACAGACCTGGGGGGAGGGGGTGGAGGCTGGATGGGCCCGGCACACTTAGTAAATATATACACCCCGAACTGGGACGGTGCAAGACTTGTTAAAAGAATGATAGCCGAAAACTTGGACCTGGAGACCCGCTGACCTATCATGGGGGGGGGGGGGGGTGACTTTAACTGTGTACAGGAGCCGACAATGGACAGATCCAACCCCAGGACAGGAACCATGTCACGTATGGCACGAGAATTGAACGCCTTTAGGGAGCAGATTGGGGGGATGGTACTTGTGAAATGGGTGCTTCCAGGGGTCACAAAGGCAGAATACTCCTTGATCGTAATCTGATTTGATTTGATGATTGATTTGATTTATTGTAACATGTACCGAAATATAGTGAAAAGTATTTTTCTGCGGCCAAGGAAACGTACATGGTACGTACATAGTAGACAAAAAAAAGAATAATCGACAGAGTACATTGACAAATGGTACATCGCCAAATTGTGATTGGTTCCAGTGCGGAACAAGGGGCCAAACAAAGCAAATACATGAGCAAGTGCAGCATAGGATGTCGGAACAGATCAGTCCGAGGGAGAGTCATTGAGGAGTCTAGTAGCAGTGAGGAAGAAGCTGTTCCTATGTCTGTCCGAGGTTGCAGAGTTTGGTTATAAGGTTGGTAGTCGTTGAGGCAGGCTACATTGCACTTCTTTGGTACTGGTATTATGGTGGTCTTCTTGAAGGAGGTGGGGACCACGGAACGGGGGACTGAGATGTTGAAGATATCTGTGAATACACTCGCTAGCTGGTCTACGCAGTCTCTGACCACATTACATGGGCACGAGGTTAGAAAAGGGCCATGCCCAAAAAGAATTCTGTACAACGATATCCCAAGCCATCGATGGTTATGTAACCTGCAACCAGAACGGGCTGGTCTCACCCTCCAGGATCTGGGAGGCACTGAAGGCGGTGGTCAGGGACAAAAATCATAGCTTATAGGGCCCTTAGGGACAGGAAAGAAAGGGCAGCCAAGCAGCGGCTGATCAACTCCATAATGGAGGTGGATTAGCTGTACCCCACAGCCCCAACCATGGAACTGCTGGCAGAGAGGAAAAAGCTGTAGATGGAATTTGACCTGCTTTCCACAAGGAAGGCAGTCCACCAGCTCCGCCAGGCATGGAGGACCTTCTACAAACATGGAGACAAGGCCAGCCGCATTCTGGCTCACCGGCTAAGAAAGCAAGCAGCGCCAGTTAGCGACTGAAATGGTCGACACAAACGAGGTTAACAATGCCTTTGCAAACTTTCACCGCGGGCTACACACCTCCGAACCCCCAGAGGGGGACTCGGTGATGGACCCGTTCCTCGTCAAAGGACAGGAGACAAGGGTTGGAAGCACCACCAGAGCTGGGCAAAATTGTGGAATGCATTAATTCCATGCAGTCAGGGAAAGCACTGGAACCGGATGGGTTCCTGGTAGATTTTTTTTAATTTGCAGCAGCGCTGGCCCTGCACCGGCAGGAGATGTTAAACGACCCATCTCTTTCTTAAACACTAATGCAAAAGTCTTAGCGAAAGCACTGGCGAAGCGCCTGGAGAGCTGCCTGCCAGAAGTGATTGCGGAAGATCAGACCGGATTTGTCAAGGGCAGACAACTAACAGCGAACATCAGATGCCTGCTGAATGTAGTAATGACAACATCCGGGGAGAGGACACCAGAGGTGATTGTCTCCCTGGATGCTGAGAAAGCCTTTGATCGAGTTGAATGAAGGTACCTCATGGAGGTGTTTGAACGGTTGGGATTTGGAGAAGGGTTCACCGCATGGGTGGAACTCTGTACACCGCTCCTACGGCGAATGTTCAGACAAACGCCACCAGCTCCAAATACCTTTGGCTGCACAGGGGGAAACAAGGCAGAGGTGTCCGCTTTCCCTGCTCCTGTTCACACTGGCAATGAAACCGCTGGCCATCGCCTTTAGATTGGCAGAGTGGTGGACGGGCATTTGAAAAGGGGCAGAGAGCATAGAGTCTTGCTCCATGTGGATGACCTGCTCCTCTACATGTCAAAACACCTAGGATGGGAAAGATAACAGGACTCCTTAGAGGGTTTGCTGCCCTCTCAGGTTGCAAATTCAACCTGGGGAAGAGCAAAACCTTCCCGTTAAAGCCCCAAGAGGAAGGAGCAAAGCTGGAAGAACTACCGTTTAAAATAACCCAAACCAAGTTCAGGTACCTGGGGGTACAAGTGGCCCACACTTAGATGAATCTCCACAAATAGAACCTCTCCAGCCTGGTGGAATAGGTGAAGAGGGATCCGTAAAGATGGGACTCACTCCCTTTTTCACAAGACGGGCAAAATGAACATGCTGCCTCGGTTCCTCTTCGTATTCAGATGACCCCCAATCTTCAACGCCACATTCTTCTTCACTAGTGTTGACAAGTTAAACATGGCCATCATCTGGGCGAGAAGAGTCCCTAAGTTATGCAAGACTATCTCACAGCGAGGGCGACACATGGGAGGCCTGGCCCTACCGAACCTCCTATTCCACCACTGGACAGCAAAACCGAAGAGGGTGAGGGGTGGCTAAGGGAACCCAAGGCGGACTGGGTCCGAATGGAGGAGGCCTCCTTCTAGGGGACGTCTCTCTGAGCACTGGCCACCAGGCCATTCCCGACTCCCTCCCCCACACTCCAGGATCCCGGTGGTAGTGGCCACACTAAGCACATGGAATCAGTTCAGGTGCCATTTCAAGCTTGGCGAATTGTCCATAGAGACTCTCATCTGCAACAACCATAGGTTCACACTGGTGAGGATAGACGCCACATTTGGGATGTGGAGGGATGACAGAGGGACACTGAGTCGGAAGACATGTACGTGGATGATAGCCTGGCAACCCTGGGGGAACTCTCAGAGAGGCTCCAACTCCCGAAAGGGAACGAGCTCAGGTACCTGCAGCTGTGCAATTTTGTTCGCAAAGAGATAAAAACGTTTCCCCAGAGACCCAGACATATATTTCTGGACACAACAGTAGGGCTGGACTGGTTAAGGGATGACAAATGTGCCAACATCTATGGACGACTCATAGAAAGGTCAGGACCCACTGGATGAGACCAGGCAGAAATGGGGGGAGGAGCTGGGTATGGAGATGGGGGAGGACTCTGGATCGGGTTGCTGCACAGGATCACCTCCACCTCCCCTTGCTCTGGGCTAAGCCTGATGCAGCTCAAAGTGGTGCACAGAGCGCACCTTACTAAGACACACATTAGCCGGTTCTTCCCCAAGGTGGAGGATAGGTGCGAGCGATGTCAGGGAGGGCCCAGCAAACCATATCCATGTTTTGGTCTTGCCCCAGACTCAGTGAGGTCTGGACGGCCTTTTTCAAGGCCATGTCAAGGGTCGTGGGGGTCAAAATGGGAGCCGCGCCTGTCTGTGGCAGTCTTCAGGTGTCAGAGCATTCAGAGCTCTGGACAGGGAAGAGGGCGGACGCTCTAGCCGTTGCCTCACTGATCGGCAGGCAGAGACTTCTGCTGAGCTGAACGTCTGCACCTCATGGAAGTCGGCCCTACCCCCCCGCCCCTCTACACCGATTCCCTCCTCGAGTCCCCTGACCACACTTCTTGACATCGCAACCAGCCCCCTGACCTCCTAATCACACCTCAACCCATACCCCCTGACCGACCCCGACCTGACAGGCCTTCCCGACAATGCTACTCCTCGCAATCCCCGCCCACCTGACCAGACCGGACTATCCCTACCACCATACACCAGGTCCAACTAGCCCCCGACCTGACTACCCCTCCGGACCGAACTACCTACTCATCCAGCAACCCACCTCACTCACCTTTGTGCATCATCCATCTATCTGCCTATCCACCTGCTACCCAACCCAACTACCCCCCACGCACGTGCCACCTTATCCATCTGACACCTCACGTGTATATCACACTACCTACCAACCACCCTACTTACCTGCCACCTCAGCCACCTGCCACACTACTAAGCTACCTATTCAATCACTCACCCGCAATAAAATTCACACTGGACATATAAGCTTGCCTTATGGCAGCTAGTATCTTTCCCCTGAATCTCCAACACTATGATGAAGCTTTTCATGGGACTAGAAGCTGGACCCGGATGTCCAGGCCTGAAATCTGGACCAGAGGTGAAGCACAGAAAGTTAGGAGTGGCACGGCAATCTGACAATGATTGCTGCTTCTCAGAAAACCAGGGTCAAAATATTAAAATATAATTCCTGAATCACTCTCATCTATTTCCACTGACCGATACAAGGTCTTCCCACCTATGTCTTTCCCTCCCCTCCACCCCAATCCTGGACCCCCTCACCCAGGCCAGTAAACCAGGCCCTGACATGCTAACTCCATCCTCACCATTACCTTTGCTTCCGACTCCATCGGCGATTGCTGCTGAGGACTGGGCGCAGTTCCAGCAGTGGCCACCGCTCTTGGCACTGCACTTGTGCCGGCAGCACAATCTTCCAGGAGACAGCCACCTAATTGGCCGACTCCATGTTTTCTGCCCAATAAGGAGAGCAGGCGGGCTCCTGAGACTGCAGACGGAATCAGAGGGCCTCCAGCCTGTCGCCAGGCAGCCACCTCTCCCAGCAAGCCTGACAGTTTTCAATGGTTTTTAAGTGTTTTTTTAGCTGCCCGCTTCCCCTCCACAGCCATGTGCCCAGTCCCCGATTTTTAAATGCTTGTAGTAAATTTCGCCAGTGTTACCTTCACCTAAGAGTGGGCAGAGCATTGCAGTAGGGAGAGCATACTGGGTCCAACCTACTAATCATATTTAAATACATGCAAATGATGGTTTTGCATGCCCCTGCTAGTGCAGGGCGCAAACCTAATTTTCACCGCCAGGGAAGGACTAGAGCAAAGCGCAGGAATCGGCACGGGGCAGGAATCGGCACGGGGCAGCTCTCCATTTTTGCAGGACGCCTGATTCTCCTGCTGATCGCGATTCATGTTTCCGGTGTCGCGAGACGGAGAATCCAGTCCATAAAGTGTGTTGTACTACACATCACAAGAGCAGTTCAGCACCACAGCAAAAAACACAATTATTATGTTAAATCCAGAATTACATTTGGCACAACGACAGAGAAAATCCTTATTCAACAATATACCACGGGAGGTAAAGCAACGGCGTCTTCCCACAAAGGGGAATGCAGGACATTAGACTGAAATTGGAACTGGTTGACGATTTAACTCTGAAAGGCCGAGGAAATGTGCACGGGGTAACTGGTTTGTAAAGATGCTGTCTAAAGTGATTACCTTTCACCTTTGACTGATTGTTTAACTAAAGTTATGTTATTTTTATATCTAAAACCAGGAAAAGCATTATATCTGAGGTAAACTTCACTTTGTGTCATATTTAGCACAATCACAATGTAATTCAAGTCTTTTTTTTATCATACTTACCTTCTTCTAAACATCTGAAACTGGAGAAAGCATCTCCCTTGGGACAAAGCAATCATTTATAAATGTTATCAGTTGCATCATCTCTCCCGGATTATTCCAAAACAAAAGCACATATCTCAAAATTGTCATATGTAACACTCAAACCAACGGAAGCCCAAGTAACCATTAACAGATGGCAATATTTTACATATGTATAATCTGAGAGGAAGGCCAAATGCTGATGAACTTCTTCAAACTATTTCCCCCAAAAAATGATAACTCAAAAGCTACCCTCTAACCACTGCTTTATGGTGAATTACAAGTTTTTTAAAAATGTTTTTAATCATGAGGGTTTCCCACCACCCCAAACTACAGGCATTACGCATCAGACGCACAAAGCTATACAAACTTGCTAATTGTTTGGAAATATGGCATTCTCTTCTTCAATTCCCCAAATCGTCCTCCCTCCAATGAATATCTTGATGAATATACTTTAAAGAATTAACTGCATAATGAAGAGCACTAAACAGTAACGTGGAAGAATTACTAACTTTGTAATTGATAATATGGAAAGATGTGTCATTTGAAACATGGATGTCTGGCAATATCTGGTCTGAGAGAACCATGAGAGGATACAGGGAAAGATCCCACGAAGGGTTAACAGCAGCTGCAAAGAGCAGGATTATAAAATGCAGATAGCCTTGGTCAAACAGGCTTAGCAAACAAAACAAACAGGATTTTTGTATGAAGCTAAAAACAATGGCTCACACCTTCATTGAAATTAACTATCTTAGTAAGCAACTTGAAAGGAAAGGATGAGGTTCAGTTGAATTTAGTGACAATTCTAGGTGTGAAATTCTGCTGACACCAAGTAAATTAAAGAAAATTGGAGACTATCAGTCTACGAGAAACATAATTTAAAGCCAAAATCAAAGTCAAAATTATGAGCTGGGGACACAATTGGAAAATAAAACTATAGAAATGACAGGAACCAAAATTCACACCCCTTTTGAAACCAAAGCATTTTTGAATATCACAAAGGAACTTTGAACATCATAAAGGAAACAATGTAATCAGAGACCTGAGAGCTGAGGTCATGTCAAAATGATACTTAGTTGTATTAGAATGTTTAGATCAAAGATCCTTTTTACAATCCAAGTGAAATAAAAGTTACTTTACAATAAAGCCATGAAAACTTAATAGCTGTTAGAAAGAGAAAATAAACCCAGAGACCAGAGCAGGAACTACCAGAACTCAGAGAGAGGAGAGAAGCAGAGAAGCAAGCAGAGGCAGCTTACAGTCAGCTCGGTGATGGGAAAGATAAGACATAGCAGCCGAGCTTAAACAGCTAATACATCTAAGGAAGACTAGAATGTAAAGAGGAGGCAGAGTCAGCTCAGAGTCAGCTCAGAGATAGCCAGCAGACCCTGTTCTCACAGGTCGGTACATGGGAAAGATAGGACATAGCAAGCGAGCTCACCAGCGAATACATCTAAAGAAGACCAGATTTTAAAAAGAAGATTGATTGTCAAGTTGGGCCTGAAGGTCCCTTCAACCAACCAGAAGGATCCAGAAGCAAGATCTTTTTACTTTTCTGTAAAGACAGTGATTGCATCTTTAAAAGCAAAAATATATATATATTAAAATAACTTAAAAGTTTTAACCTGAAACAGTGGTTATTAGTCTACTTTACTTACTCAGCAACGCAGGACCCAGGATATCAATGCTACTAAGGGGTAAGTAGGTAAAATGCTTCGGTGAAGGTATGGGTTATACGGGGGGATAACTTGAAAATATAGTTTGACCTGAATAGCACCCACCGAAGCCTGCATCGGAGTGAGGGAATGAGAATCCCTGTTCACCATTTTGAATATTGACCCTTTTTGGTATAGGGGGAATTCTAAGAATAGTGGTGAGTTTTCAACAACAACTTGCAGGGACATCGCAGTGGTACTGATCTTGTCATATCTAGAAAGTCTGCATATTTGAAACGCTGTCGCTCCCCAAAGAAGGCATTCCAAACCTGGATTGCAATGGGAGGATGAGCGGCCAAACAGCTTTGGAGTCACTTTCACTTTTGTAAACTTTAAAACTGTATCTTGGAATTGACTCTTCAACTTTACCTTGGCAAAGAAGGTACTCCAGAACAACTGCAAATGACCTTTATATAAAAAAGACGGTGCAGTTTTCCAAATTCTAGTTCAAAACCAAATTGAAAGTCATTTTCCCACCTAGGCTGCATAAGAAAGACTTCAGGCATCACTGCACATCTTTAATGAATCCAGTATACAAGCATAATTGCATCAGTCAATTGTGTAATTAACAAATTAACACCTTGAGTTATTCAAATAAAATTCAGATACATTAATACAATGTAAATTATTTTGGTTTAAAAGTCATTTCAGAATCCTGGATTGAAATGCATCTCAGCTTGTTTGAAAAGTTGTATTTTGCGCTTCACGTACATCACTTTCCCAGCTCGGTCAGCCTATCTCCTATGCATGACTCAGTTAACCAGAGGCCGTAGCAACTTCTCGAGCTGTTCCACTTGTTCTCTGGTCACCCTTGCCATTTATGGGATTTTCTGCTGAAAGTGATGAGGGACTATATAATGTCTACAAATTGATAGGAATGTTGTTGTGCTGTATTAATTAAGGAAATGCAACATTTCCATATTTTCAAATGTCTGTGACACAGTAATAGGAGGTGCCAGGGGTAGCTGTTCATCCCTCGAATCCAGTTTTGCTATTGCTGAGAAAAGGAGTTATTTAAGTTTTGATGAGCAGTGGCTCAATGCATGCAATTTGCAGGGCAATTTGAGTTGGCTTAGTTTGCTGTACTTAAAAAATGTGTTTATCTTCTAAATTGACGCTGCTTACCACACTCCTTGTCGTAGTCAAGCTCTGTCAATCTGTCCCCAGTGGGGGCTAAAAAAAACCTGCCTGAAAAATACAAATGACGGTGAGGCCAGAAAATAAATTGGAGTGACAGGAAAATCCTTGCAACGGGTTGAAGTCTCGCCCTGGCTAAGAAGTACCAGAATGCGGTGAATCCTGGAAAATCAATTTCTTTAAAAGGGGTACCTAAAGTTTATTAATGGATGAATTTACTTAAGTGTACACTGAAGTTGAACATGGCTGATTCAAAGTATCATGAAAAATTTCTGTCTCAAGATTAATTGAAATATCAAATAAAACAAAATGCCGGCATGTTTAAAAATCTGAAATATACTTTTCTCAACATACATATGTTCATATCACTCTTAGGGGTCAAGTTTGACTTCTGGGCAATCAATCGATGGAGTATTATAGCTGGCCACCCGGCCTGATGACAAAGAGACTTCTGCAGATTTGGGATTCCATTTGATTTGACAGGTGCACTTTGGGTGGACAAACAGGTGTGCCATTCCAGCTTGTCAAGACCTGTGGATCAAGCCAGGGTAGCCACCAGTAAGGTAAACTGTTCCATCACTCTCATAAAAGTGAGTGTCACAGGGTGCTGGCAGCCCAGGTTATTCTCATGTGCCTTAATTGACAGAGCATTGTTCCTCAGACAGCTATTGTTGGTGGGTCTCTCTCTGGCACAATTGTCCATTAAACCGGTCAGTCACAAACCCCAGCTGTTTGCATCCCAAAATAATAAATATTGTCCTTTTTGGGTCACAGAACCTCAATTTCCACGTTCACAAAGGACCTGAGACAGGCAAGCACTTTGGACACCCAGAGGCAGGACCCCATTCAGAATCTACATCATTTGTGTTAATGGGGCAATATAACTACTGATCGTTTTTTGAGGCCTTAACCATGACAGGCAAAGGCAGTAAAAAGTGACCTCACTCGTGCCTAATGGGAGAATACCACTAATGTTGTTTTGAAAGAATAAACTTTTGAAGTGACAACTTAATGTTTTCGGAGACAAATGGTCAGCACAACCATTGGGGCAGGGGAAAGGGGAGAAAATGTGAACATGTAATTTAATGGTCTTTGAAACAATACACCGGTGTATGATTGATACAAGAAAGGAAAATCTTTGGCATATTTTAGTTTCTTGCTGCATGTGTCAAGTCAGGGTACAGTAGGTTGTAAAACTGACTATGCGTTGTCATGCAGACTGCCTGAGATGAATTTGCAGCTTTATCTCTGGGCTAGTGTTATTTCATGGATTTGTACAATTTGTTACTGGATTGAGAATACTGTCATATCCCTATAAGACTGCAGAGCTGCTTTGCCAGGAGGTTTTTTCAATGTTAATGTACAATATGTAATGGTTATTCCAGTTGAATATATTTCCAGAAAATGTGCACTCTCTTAAGCCGAGTTTCAAAACCAACTTTCTGTTTAAGGTTTGAAGCATTCCTCATCAGTCATTCAGTAAAAAAATTTAATCTCAGATTTCAATTTGTAGAATTCCTTTGAGCATATTGAAAGTAATTTGTTGATTTAAGACAGATTTGGGGGAAAAAGATCAACCTTCTTAAATAAGGGAAATTCCTATTTATTTATTTGAGACTCAATAATGCACTCAGCAATATACACTGTAAACAATTTATTTCTTATTGTAATTACTGCTGAATATTGCAAACCAACATGTGAATAAAATCGAGCCAACTATAAATATTTTGCCATTATTGGGTAGATAGAAATCAGCTAAATCTCTCGTTCTCATTTTATAAGATTATGCTGCATTATGAAAGGGTATTTGGAGAAGGTCCCATGCTGATCTAATTGAACAACACTACACGGAGCTTTGTCTCAGGCACAAAATCATTTTTTCCTCTTGGCCTGCCAATCCAGAGGCCACTTTCTATCTTGACCTGTAGCCTGGAAGTAATTTACTGTTGGAACAGTTTGTCTACGTGGTTCATTTCATGCTTGCCAAATAAAGCAGTCCCACATCACGACTGCAAGCTTTTATTTACAACTAGTAACCTGCTGGCCCCTGAATCTTTCTACAGTATTACAATCCTTTACCTTGAACAAAGTGTAATCATTCCTTAAATATTATTGTCAAGTTAGTTGTGAAACTTTATTTTGACCCAAATATACTTAATCTGCAACAGGAGTTCTGGCTCAATGGAGCAAATAAAACTACATTGTGAGTGGTATCTAATGCAGCCGATGGGGGGCATCAGCTAGAGAGCTGGCAAGAGCCCCTTTATTTGGGGGAGGCCTACTGTACTAAGTGCCAAGTGGGCACTGGCCACTGGAAATCCCGTCTGGCAAGCTGTTCATTGCAAGCAGCACCAACAACAGCGATGGCTGCTGCCAGTAATGCATGCAGAGAGAAGCCTTGGATTGCCAAGAGGCCCAGTCCACACGTGAGTGAGGGCCAGATAGGGGAGTGAGGGCCAGATAAGGGGGTGGGGTATAAGGGGCGGGGAGGTAGATTGGCAGCAAGGCGGTAGGATAGCTCTCAGCAGCCCCCCACCCCCCCCCCCCCCCCTCCACCCCCCTCTTCCCAATGTTGGGCCCTTCAATAAAGCACTGAATATCTTTGGAAGAAGGACTCTCTCAACGCCCCCACTCACCAAACCCACCACTCCACCTGCCACCCCCAGAAGCCCAATGCAAACCCAACAGGGACAAATACCATGGCGGCAGGCTGAGAGTCTTAATTTGTGGCTAGGAGGGAATGTGCAAGCCACAAGCCTTCCAGCCCCAGAATTTATTAGGGCAGAGGCGGAAGGTGGCTGGGCCCCAACTGATACCATACTGCATGAGATTAAGTGCCTCCCGCCTCCAAATGCCCGTCAAGGGAGAGAATTAAATTCCACTTTGTTTCTGAATTTGCCTCAATTACCTATTGGTGATTATAATTTACCAACCTGTTTCTTCCACAGAAACTTCTACTCCCTGGTTTTCTACTGATTAAAAAAAACCAAGGGCCTGTCGGGCCCGCACACTCAAGAAGGCCCGAAAGCGGGTGAAAAACCCGTTTCCAGCTGCAGTTGGGCCCAGAGCTCGATTTCACACTGACTGGCCAATCAGCAGTGTGGAAGGCTGAGCGCTTCAGAGGAGGTGGGAAAAGATGGAGCTTCCATGGTGCTCCCTCAGGGGAACCGGTGCTGCAGAACTGTCTCAGGGAGCTGCCGACCCCTGAAAAATTAATATCCATGGAAAACGTATGCCAGTGGTGTCTCGGCAGCACAATCTTGCAATGGGTTCAGCTCCCTGACGCATTTGTTAATTTTATTTGAGCCCTGACCTTTTATCCAGTGCTGGATCGAGGTTGCAGCTTAAATGTAAAGACCACCTTGCCAACTGGCACGCCCACAAAATGCAATGGCAGATGGGCAATGTAATTCCAGTCAATTGGTGTCTAATTCATTTAAACTGGATCCTTGATTGTGCTTCCAATTCTGGCACACACCTGCAAACCGAAATACCACGCGTGTGCGCGACGACGCGGGAGGCATGCCCGAAGTCTTCTCACATGCAGTTCGGGCATGCACCCAAACTTTGTACATAAAATTCTGGCCAAGACTTTTTTTTTCTATGGGCATAATTCAACTAAATGGGAACAAAGTTCCAGAGCGAGCGCGTTTACAGGCGCGTTTCCCAGAGCTTGCAACAGCGAGAAACACATAACAATACAATGTCACTTGCGTTAAATAAGGAGCCTCAACAGGGAACCCACGACCAAGGCCGCATATTGCCCCGTTTTGTACACCAAGGAGCTCTGCTCACCGGAACTCCTCAGTGTAGTTAGACTCAAGACGCTATTTTTAAATGGTGTACAGATCACGGTAGCCCCCCAACGTGATCCCCGACCCCCCCAAGCCCCAACACACTATGGGAGGGCATAGCACCTAGGCAGTGCCAACCTGGCACTCAGGCAGTGCCCCTGCCAGCTGGCAGTGCCACTGTGGCACCTTGGCAGTGCCAGGCTGGTAGTACCAGGATGCTCACATGGCACCAGCAGTGCCAGGATATCACCCTGCCCAGAGGGCATGAACCTGAGGGTCTCTGATTCCCCTGGGAGACCGCCACGAGTGCCATTCCTTTTTTTTTCAAAAAAATATACTTTATTCATAAAATCTATACTAAACATTACAGAACATATCAAATTGTCTTGACTGTACATTTCCATCAGAGTTACACATTCCCTTGACTTTCTTCCATTCAATTTTGATAACCTTACACACATATCGCTCTTTACGTTACAATTCCTTCTTAAACATTTACATTGTCATGTTTCTTTTATACATTGGAGTGTTAATGACCCAGACCGAGGGGGATTTACACTGTTACCCGCCCCTCGGTGTACATTTGCTGGTAAGACCTTACACAGTGGTCTTTCCCTGTTGCGCCTTGGCGGCAGCTGCCCCAAGCTTGAGTGCGTCCCTCAGCATGTAGTCCTGGACCTTGGAATGTGCCAGTCTGCACTCGGTCGAGGACAATTCTTTGCACTGGAAGATCAGCAAGGTTCGGGCAGACCAAAGAGCGTCTTTCACTGAGTTGATGACCTTCCAGCAGCAGTTGATGTTTGTCTCAGTGTGTGTCCCTGGAAACAGTCAGTAGAGCACAGAGTCCTGTGTCACAGAGCTGCTCGGGATGAACCTTGACAAATACCACTGCATCTCTCTCCAGACCTTCTTTGCAAAGGCACATTCCACAAGGAGGTGGGTGACCGTCTAATTCCCCCCACAGCCACTCCGAGGGCAGCATGCAACGGCGCTGAGCCTTCGGGTGTACATGAAGAATCTGACGGGGAGGGCCCTTCTCACCACCAGCCAAGCTAGGTCTTGGTGCTTGTTTGTAAGTTCTGGTAATGAGACGTTCTGCCAGATGACTCTGACAGTCTGCTCAGGGAACCGTCCAACGTCCTCCACAGTCTGCTTTACATTCCGTCTACTGAATGGCGCTTGCCCGGGGTCTCCGAGACAAAGGGGAGAGATGCCAAAGCTTCAGGTGTCTCGGGAATCTGCACATTAAAGTGGGACTAGCTGTCTCGTTCTAATATGCTGATTTGGCAAAAATTGATCCCGCCGACAAATTGCGGGATCGTGGGAGCAGGGTCTCTCAGCTTTTACCGGCCACCCTGCACTGCGGCGAGCTGCTTTTCGGGCAGAGCGTGGCCACTAGATCGTGCCTTCTGCCTTTAGTATGTTTTCACTATTATATCCTTTATTGATTTCAGTCACTTTGTATTGTTTTAATTTTTATATCTCCACATTTAGGAGAGATTTGAAAATATGCTATACATGACCCACGAGGAAAAAGGAAAACTGAAAGCACAAGTGATCACAGCAATTAGGAGAAGTTGGAGCATAAAATAAGAAGTTATAACAAAGTCGCTGAAACAAAAAAATAAGCTTGTGAGAAACTAGAATAAAATGAGGGCGGCACGGTGGCGCAGTAGCTAGCGCTGCTGCCTGCGGCGCTGAGGACCCGGGTTCGATCCCGACCCCGGGTCACTGTCCGTGTGAGTTTTGCACATTCTCCCCGTGTCTGTGTGGGTCTCACCCCCACCCCCCCCCCCCCCCCCACACCCAACGCAAAAGATGTGCAGGTTCGGTGGATTGGCCACACTGAATTGCCCCTTAATTAAAAAAAATAATTGGTTATTCTAAATTTATATTAAAAATAAATGGAATAAAATTATAAAATTCTATGACAGAGAATAGTGTAATGTTCATCCAGGTGTTTTAACGGGTCAGAAGAAAATTGAGATTGGCAATTTCACAGAATTTACAGTTGTTATGGGCCAGGGTTTAGAGAACCCCAAAGTGTATCATGGAGTTCACCTGACCCACAACTTTTAATAGATTGTGGTATGGGGAGCACACGGTCCACTCTACAGGTATGGTGCAAACAGAGCTTTACAGTAATTTAAATTAAAACAATGTTTATTCTATGAACTCAAGTTAACCTTTTGAAAACATACAGTGAACATCTTAGCAACCATTAATTCAAATACAACCCCCAAAGAATACAACACTAAGTAATCCTTTAAAGCTTTGCTTTTAGCATCCATAAGACTTACAGACAGCCCAACTCCACCCACTCTCTGACATCACTGCAGTAATATGAGCAGCCAAACATTTCTTAAAGTGACATTTTCATGACACCTCCCCCCAAGAAAAAATAAATAAACTATCAACTTCAAGATGGTTTCATTTTTCACCTTTACACTATCCTTTAAGAAATGCACACAGTAAATATACATTTTCGTTTCAAAAACAACGCACGCAAACAGGTATAATAATATTGTCCATTTTTTTTCTACTCCCTCCAACTGAAATCCTTCCTGATTGACAGTCTCTTTGAACAAGAAGGTCTCTGCACAATCCGTCCATTTCTCTACGCCTCGGCATTTCTCTTTAAAGTCAGATACTTTAGTTCAATCTGATCGCAGAGTCCCTTGTAATTCTCCAACACAGGATCATTAGTTATCACAGTTTTCAGTCCATCAAATGCCTGTTGAAAGTCCGCTGTCCACTGAAATTTTCGACGTTTCTTCAACAAGTACATCAGTGGAGCAATCACGCACAAATGTTCGATCAAATCCACTCATGCCAAGAAATCGCATTATTTCCCTTTGTCTTGAGGGTATTGAAAACTCCTCAATAACTGTTGGTTTGGCAGCACGGTGGCGCAGTGGGTTAGCCCTGCTGCTTCACGGCGCCAAGGTCTCAGGTTCGATCCTGGCTCTGGGTCACTGTTCGTGTGGAGTTTGCACATTCTCCCCATGTTTGCGTGGGTTTTGCCCCCACAACACAAAGATGTGCAGCCTAGGTGGATTGGCCATGCTAAATTGCCCCTTGATTAAAAGAATAAAAATTTAAAAAATTTAAAAATTAAATTAAAAAAAAACTGTTGGTTTCACATCCCGTATGACCATTCGACCCTGTCCGATTGTATGGCCAAGGAAAGTGACACGGACTTTTCCAAATTCACTTTTGGCTAGGTTTATCACCAAACTCGCCTTCTAAAGTCGATCGAATAACTCCATCAGATGTTTCAAATGTTCTGTCCATGTCTGGCTGAAAATTACCAGATCGTCAATGTATACGGCACAATTGGGTAATCCTGAAACGACTTTGTTACTTAACCATTGAAATGTGGCTGGTGCATTTTTCATGCCAAATGGCATAACTTTGAATTGGTATATACCATCTGGAGTCACAAAAGCGGAAATCTCCTTCGCCCTTTCGGATAAAGGTACCTGCCAGTAACCTTCAAGTAAATCTAATTTGGAAATAAAACCTGATTGTCCCACTTTCTCAATGCAATCCTCCAAACGTGGGATAGGATAAGAGTCCATTCTTGTAACTGCATTAACCTTTCTATAGTCCACACACAACCGTTGGGGACTGTCTGGTTTTGGTACCATCACTATGGGTGAGCTCAATTGGCTGCAACCCACTTTAATTATGCCGTTTTTAAGCATACTCTCAATCTCTTTGTTAACCTGTGCCAATTTCAAAAGGTTAAGTCTATATGGATTTCTTTGATTGGAACATAATTTCCCACATCTACATCATGTATAGCCATTTTAGTACTTCCCAATTTTTCTCTGCAAACTTGCCCATGTGACATCAATAACTCTTTCAGGTCAGTTTGTTTTTCCTCTGGAAGGTAACTCAACAATTTATCCCAATGTTTAAGAACATCCTTGTTTTCCAATTTAATTTGTGGTATGTCAAATTCACAGTCATCTGGATTTGGTTCGTCCCTTTGAGTTAGAATCATTAAATCCTCCTTTTTTTCTCCTTCCCTTTCAAAGTACCTTTTAAGCATATTCACATGACACACTCGGTGAGTCTTCCTTCTATCTGGTGTTTTTACCACATAATTCATCTCACTTTATTTCCTTTCAATCTGATTAGGTCCACAAAACCTAGCTTTTAAAGGTTTACCTACCACTGGTAACAATATTAAAACTTTATCTCCATTGGCAAAACTACGAACTGTGGATTTCTTGTCCGCTACCCGTTTCATCACATTTTGTGCAACTTTTAAATGTTGTCTAGCCAATTCACCTGCTCTATTTAATCGTTCCTTAAAATTTGACACATAATCCGATAATGTAATTTCTGATTTCTCACTCACCAATTTTTCCTTAATCAATTTAAGTGGTCCTCTTACCTCATGACCAAAAATTAGTTCAAAAGGACTGAATTTGGTTGACTCATTAGGTGCATCCCTAATTGCAAACAGTATGAATGGATTTCCTCTGGATAATTTTGATAATAAGCCCTCAACATTGTCTTTAATGTCTGAAGCCACCTTTCTAATGCTCCCTGTGATTCTGGATGGTATGCAGTTGATTTAAATTGTTTTATTCCTCAGCTATCCATAGCTTCTTTGAATAACCTTGAGGTAAAATTCGATCCTTGATCCGATTGTATTTCTGTGGGTAGTCCATATCTCGTAAAGAATTGAAGTAACTCCTCCACAATCTTTTTAGCTGTAAATTACACACTGGAATGGCCTCTGGAAACCTAGTAGACACATCCATTGTAGTCAAAAGATATTGATTCCCACTTTTTGTTTTCGGAAGCGGTCCTACGCAATCAATTAGGACCCTTGCAAAAGGTTCCTCAAATGCTGGAATGGGTATTAAGGGGGCTGGCTTTATCACTGCTTGAGGTTTCCCTATCACTTGACATGTGTGACATGATTGACAAAAATTTAACTACATCTTTAGTTGTCCAGGCCAATAAAAATGTTTCTGGATTTTAGCTCGAGTTTTCCTTATTCCCAAATGACCTCCCACTGGTACCTCATGTGCACCTCACAACACCTCCTTTCTATACCCTACCGGCAACACTACTTGATGAACTTCTGCCCACTTTTCATCCGCCTACATATTTAACGGTCTCCATTTTCTCATCAAGACATCACTTTTGCGGTAATAACACTCTGGTATCCACTCAGATTCCTCGTCCGTGTATGCTTTCTGATACATCCGTTTTATTTCTATATCTTTTTGTTGTAACTCCACCAATTTTCCTGAACTAAAAATATCCGCCTCATCCTAAACCTGTTCTTGTTCTTTTTCTTTTTTTTTTAACGAACATTTTATTGAGGTATTTCTTTGGCATTGTGACAGCAAGAAAATCAACAATGTACATAAGAAGGAAAATATTAACATAGTGCAAATACTGCCTACCGCCTCCCACTCCCACAGGTCCTACCATTGCTTACCCCTCTAATCTATGCTACCCCCCCCCCCCCCCCTTCTGCTGATGATTAATTCTCTGCGAGGAAGTCGACGAATGGTTGCCACCTCCGGGTGAACCCTAACAGAGACCCTTTCATGGCGAACTTAATTTTCTCCAGGCAGAGGAAGCCAGCCATGTCCGAAAGCCAGGTCTCCGATTGCGGGGGCTTTGGGTCCCTCCATGCTAGTAATATGCGCCTCCGGGCTACCAGGGAAGCAAAGGCCAGAACATCTGCCTCTTTCTCCTCCTGGATTCCCGGATCCTGCGACACACCAAAAATCACCACCTCTGGACTCATTGCCACCCTCGTATTTAATACCGTGGACATGGCGTCGGCAAACCCCTGCCAAAATCCCCTCAGTTTTGGACATCACCAGAACATATGGACATGGTTCACTGGCCCCCCTGCACACTTCGCACACCTATCCTCCACCCCAAAGAATCTGCTCATCCGGGCCACTGTCATGTGAGCCCGGTGAACGACCTTAAATTGGATATTGCGGTCACGTTGACCCTCCCCAATGCATCCACCGAGAGGCCCTTCTCTATGTCTCCCCCCAGCGCATCCTCCCATTTTTGCTCCAGTTCCTCAGTCTGCATCTCCTCCAAACCCATAACCTCTTTATATATATCCGAGACGCTCCCCTCTCCTATCCATCCTCTAGAAACCACCCTATCCTGAATCCCCCTTAGCGGCAGGAGTGGGAAGGTTGGCACCTGCCTCCGCAGAAAGTCCCATTCTTGTTCTTTTTCAACCATCTGATCAAAAATCGTTTCTGATATTTGCACTTCAACTTCATCTTCTCTCTTTGGTTTCTCCTCTTGTCTTAACCTGTGACTTTGCGACCTTGTTACTGCACAATCTGGAAAAATCCCATGATATTCATCCTTCAACACTTCAGTTGTCTGATTTTCCACTGGCTTATCTACACAGTAGGCATCACTCCCACCTGCGATCCAGCTATATCATTACCCAAGATAAACTGTATTCCTGGACAAGATAGTTCCTCTATTACTCCTACTACCACTTCACCACTCTTCACTGGACTTTCCAACCTTATATAATTGAACACTACTCCTCTCACCCTGAATTCCACATATTACCACATTTCCTGGCAACATTCTTCCCAAACTACATAACTCCTTATCTCTCACCATTAAAGATTGACTAGCTACCGTATGTCTTAAAATTGTGACTTCTTTACCTGCTCCTCCTGATACACATGAGTAAACTTTACCCACACAAGTAAATTCTTTAAAGAGATCTGGCACCTTCTTATCAATCACCTCTTGATCAGGCTGTACAATCTTTTGCACCACCTTCGCTTCACTTGGGCTTTCCTTTACCCCTTTAACAAACCCTACTGTCTTATCCTGTTTTACCACATCAGCCTTCCCAGTGCTTTTCTTCAACTACCAACACTGTGACTTTTCATGGCCTAGTTCATTACAGTGAAAACATTTGAAACTTTTCATGTCTCTTCCACCCTCCTGGATTTCTTTTTTAATCTGAGGTACATTCTCCTTATTATCTCCCATCAGATCACCTTTACCTTTACCACTTGAGTATTTCTCATGTCTCCAGTTTCTATCCCTCACCGGCTGAAACTGATGTCGGAAGCCAATCTTTGATTTATGAACTAATTCATAATCATCTGCTATTTCTGCTGCTAATCTCGCAGTTTTAACCCTCTGTTCTTGCACATGAGTTCTCACTACATCAGGAATTGAATTCTTAAACTCCTCCAAAAATATAATTTCTCTGAGAGCTTCATACGTTTGGTCTATTTTCAAAGCCCTTATCCACCTATCAAAATTACTCTGTTTGAGCCTTTCAAACTCCATGTATGTTTGGCCAAATGTTTTCCTTACATTTCTAAACCTTTGTCTGTCGGCTTCAGGCACTAGTTCATATGCTCCTAAGATGGATTTTTTCACCTCCTCTGATAGGGATGCAAACACTTCACTAGCCTTACCTACCAGCTTTGTTTAAATCAGTAATTCCCACATGTCCTGTGGCCATTTCATTTGTTTAGCTACCTTCTGAAATGAAATGAAAAAGGCTTCCACCTCCTTCTCATCAAACCTTGGCAATGCTTGGACATATTTAAATAGATCCCCATCAAGTCTTCGACTATGATGCTCTTTCTCACTATCCTCATCGCTATCCTCCAACTGTACGTTTCCCTTTACGTCTGACAATTTTAACTGACTGTTATGTTTCATAGCCATTTTCTGAAGTTCAAACTCTCTCTCTTTTTCCCTTTCCTCTCTATCTCTTTCTTTTTGTTAAGCTAGGGCTATTCTTTCTTTGTTTCTTTCTTCTCTCTCCTTTTCTTTTTCCCCGATCTGTATCACCCGTTCTCTCTCTTTTTCTCTCATTTAATATTCAAGCTGCTTTAATTCTTTTTCATGTTCAAGTTGCTTAATCTGCAATTGGATCTTTGCCATTTCTAATGAATCAGACTGTATCTCAGGCAATTTGAAATGCTTCGCCACCGCCATAATTACCTCACCTTTTCGCATTTTGTCAGGTAATGTTAACTGCAATGTTTTTGCCAAATCTAACAGACTGCTTTTAGTCTCTGTCCGTAAGGTACTGCGTGTGACCGTCTCCACCCCCAAAAACTTTGAAAGAGCCTTTGTCCACAACACACTCCCCACTTAAACTAAAATACCACACCTGAAAAGCAACCACAATATGCTCACCCCTCACTGTCTTTAAATTCCCGGACGAGCCCCCAATTTGTTATGGGCCAGGGTTTAGAGAACCCCAAAGTGTATCATGGAGTTCACCTGACCCACAACTTTTAATAGATTGTAGTATAAAGAGCACCCGGTCCACTCTCCAGGTATGGTGCAAACAGAGCTTTACAGTACTTTTAAACTAAAACAATGTTTATTCTATGAACTCAAGTTAACCTTTTGAAAACATACAGTGAACATCTTAGCAACCATTAATTCAAATACAACCCCCAAAGAATACAACACTAAGTAATCCTTTAAGCTTTCCTTTTAACATCCATAAGACTCAAAACCCCCTTTACCAGAAGCACATCAGGTTAAAGTCACTACTGTTATTAGTTTTAAATCACCAGGATCGATTTACAGTCTTTAGATTAGAGAGAGAGATTCATACACCTTCTGGCTGTGACTGCAGCTATCCAGCTCTGAAAACGAAACTAAAACACACCCTGCAGCCTGCTCAAAAACTAAAGTAAAAAGCTGACAGACAGCCCAGCTCCACCCACTCTCTGACATCACTGCAGTAATATGAGCAGCCAAACATTTCTTAAAGCTACATTCAAATGACACAGTGCAGAAGGAGGCCATTCAGCCCATCAAGTCTGCACCAGCCCTTGGAAAGAGCACCCCACTTAACCCACGCCTCCACCCTATCCCCGTAACCCAGTCACCCCACCTAACCTTTTTGGACATTAAGGGCAATTTAGCATGGCCATTCCACCTAACCTGCACATCTTTGGACTGTGGGAGGAAACCGGAGCACCCGGACGAAACCCACGCAGACAAGGGGAGAATGTGCTGACTCCACACAGATAGTGACCCAAGCCGGGACACGCCTTAAAAATTGAAGTGCCTGAATAAGTTAATGCAGTCAGATGGAATGCATCCATGAGTACCAAAGAAAATAATCATAGAAGTAAGGAGTGGCGGTTGTATTTTTCACAGCTTACACAGGGATAGTACAAGAAAATCATTTGTTTTCTAATGTTTCATTTAAAAAAAAAGAGAAGCCAAGATTCTAGTATTTATAGACCAGGAATACATTGGAATAGAATCTGTAGCCTAGAAATCAATAACACCCAAAAACGGGCATGTTGAAGGGCTGGGAGACACTATTGCTTGTATGTTCCCATATTTTTATTTCCCTTATTTACTTGGGTCCATTCCCTATTACTAGATCCAGTAGTGAATCCTTCCTTGTTGGGCTTCATACATACTGGATTACAAAGGAGCCCTGTACATAGTATGGGACTTACATTCCCTTATCAGCTCCACCTAGCTCTTTTGGCAAATTAATTATGGGGTGGTTGAAACCCCATGATTATTATTCTAGGTGTTTCATTCATTTTACTAATTTGTTTACCAATTTCATCCTCCACTCCCATTCCATTATTAGCTGGTATGTCGATGACCCCAAGTGATCATTTTATTCTCTTTTACACTAACCACATGTATTCAGTTTCTGTCTAACTAATGGTTGCATCACTTGAACCGACTGCAATTTGTTACCGCATACATAAGCACACCTATTCTACCTCCCCTTTTTCCCTCTCTATCTTCTAAACATGTTGGGCACGGTACAGCAGACTTCATATTAAGTCCGGTTTTGGGTGCGTTTGGCAGGATGCGTCTCGGCGGCAGCAGTGCCAAGATTCATCCCGCTATTCACCGGCACTTTGCCGCTTTTTGTGCCTCTCCGCCGAGGCCATACTTTCGCTGATTTCCTGCTGGCGAGCTGAGCTGGGACTTTATCAAATAACAAGGGGATAGAAATAAAATAAACATTCTTCTGTGGAAAAAACTGTACATTAAACTGACCTGTTCCCAAGTCTAACATTGTGAATACAGTTAAAGAAATGCTTTAGAGTACATTTTAAGAGGTTGCTGAGCAACAACTTTTGCACATTCACTGTACATCTCTCATTTGATGCAAGGTCACACCAGGAGATACTAAGTACAGTTGAATGATTTTTCTCCTGAGTTATACAGGGTTTCCATTATTACTCAGGTGGATAAGGATGGGAATTTGGTCCACATCCCACTCTGTCAGACCCTTGTCGATTGGCTATCAGAATATTTTGGCTTAATTTCCCCCAGATACCAGGGGTTGAATTTTACCAGCCCTTTAGGCATAGGTTGGAGGTTAGTGGTAAAAATTATGAAGCAAGGCAGGGGCTTGAGTGCTTGTCTGACACCATGGAATTTGAACAGTGGTGGGATAAGTGGAGAATGGCTGTCCCAGTAAAAGGCAAATTAAGGGTCCTTCCTGTCACTGCTGGCATTTTACCTTCAGTGGTGGGCACCTATGGCAGACCACCTGGTAAAAGCTGGCAGCCTCACTTTGGGCTGAGGAGGGTGGCACTCCTGATCGGCGTACAGTAATTAACAGAGGGACCGCCCCCTGCCAACAGTGAGGGTCGCCTCCATGGCAAAGGCCCCCACCTCGCCCTCATTAACGATCCCCCCACTTCTCGCTGGGCTCAGGCAGGCAGGCCCTGGTGACCTCCAGGCCCACTTACCTTGTGGGGAGTTTGGCATCCATTTTTGACACCTACAGACCCCCCCAGCAGTGACCACCCCTCCTGGTAGCACTGCTGAGACAGAAGAGCAGCCTGCCCTCCAATTGGTGGGCAGCTCTTTGAGGTGGGCTCCCATTTTTTAAAGGTACAGAAGCCCAAAGACAGGCAGATAATTGACTGAGAAATGAAAAATACCATGGGGTCCTCCGAATGGCCGAGGCATGGTTGCTCCTAGGATTTCAGCCTATCAGGACACCTACCACACCAACAGAATTTTGCCGCAATTGTGTGCATTCAAAATAGATATTATATTTAAATGATAATGATAGAATTATATCACTACTTATTTTTGCCATCGTCACCTTAACAACATTGTGTTTTTAAAAATTCATTTACGGGATGTGGGTGTCGCTGGTTAGGCCCAGCATTTATCATAGAATTTACAGAGCAGAAGGAGGCCATTCGGCCCATCGAGTCTGCACCGGCTCTTGGAAAGAGCACCCTACCCAAGGTCAACACCGCCACCCTATCCCCATAACCCAGTAACCCCACCCAACACTAAGGGCAATTTTGGACACTAAGGGCAATTTATCATGGCCAATCCACCTAACCCGCACATCTTTGGACTGTGGGAGGAAACCGGAGCACCCGGAGGAAACCCACGCACACACTGGGAGGATGTGCAGACTCCGCACAGACAGTGACCCAAGCCAGAATCGAACCTGGGACCCTGGAGCTGTGAAGCAATTGTGCTATCCACAAGGCTACCGTGCTGCCCCTTATTGCCCATCCCTAGTTGCCTTTCAGAATGTGGTTGCAAGCTGCCTTCTTGAACAGCTGCAGTCCCGGGGGTGTAGGTACACCCACAGTGCTGTTAGGGAGGGAGTTTCAGGACTTTGACCCAGCGACAGGGAAGGAACGGCGACATATTTCCAAGTCAGGGTGGTGAGTGACTTGGAGGCGAACCTCCAGGTGGTGGAGTTTCCAGGTGTCTGTGGCTCTTGTCCTTCTAGATGGTAGTGGTCGTGGGTTTGGAAGGTGCTGTCTAAGGAACCTTAGTGAGTTACTGCAATATGTCTTGTGAATGGTAAGCACGGCTGCCACTGTTCGTCAGTGGTGGAGCAATTGAATGTTTGTGGAAGGGGGAGCAATCAAGCGGGCTGATTTGTCCTGGATATGTTTCCAGCTTCTTGAGTGTTGTTGGAGCTGCACTCATCCAGGCAAGTGGAGAGTATTCCATTACACTCTTGACTTGTGCCTTGTAGATGTCGGACAGGCTTTGGGGGGTCAGGAGGTGAGTTACCCGCCATAGGATTCCTAGCCGTTGACCTGCTCTGATAGCCACTGTATTAATATGGCTAGTCCAGTTCAGTTTCTGATCAATGGTAACCTTTAGGATGTTGACTGTGGGGGATTCAGCAATGGTAATGCTATTGAATGTCAAGGGGCTGTGGTTAGATCCTCTCTTGTAGGAGGTGGTCATGCCTGGCACTTGTGTGGTACAAATGTAACTTCCCACTTGTCAGCCCAACCTTGTCCAGGTCTTGCTGCATTTAGACATGGACTGCTTCATTATCTGAGCAGTCGTGAATGATGCTGGAGATAGTGCAGCACGGTAGCATTGTGGATAGCACAATTGCTTCACAGCTCCAGGGTCCCAGGTTCGATTCCGGCTTGGGTCACTGTCTGTGTGGAGTTTGCACATCCTCCCTGTGTGTGCGTGGGTTTCCTCCGGGTGCTCCAGTTTCCTCCCACAGTCCAAAAAGATGTGCAGGTTAGGTGGATTGGCCATGATAAATTGCCCTGAGTGTCCAAAATTGCCCTTAGTGACCAAAATTGCCCTTAGTGTTGGGTGGAGTTACTGGGTTATGGGGATAGGGTGGAGGTGTTGACCTTGGGTAGGCTGCTCTTTCCTTGAGCCGGTGCAGACTCGATGGGTCGAATGGCCTCCTTCTGCACTGTAAATTCTATGACCGCTATGATCTGCAAACATTCCCATTTCTGATCTTATGACAGAAGGGAAGTCATTGATGAAGCAGCTGACGATGGTTGGGCCTAGGACACTACCCTGAGGAACTCCTGCAGTGATGTCATGAAGCTGAGATGATTGACCTCAAACCACCTCAACCATCTTCCCTAGTGCCAGGTATGACTCCAACCGACTTCCGGTTGCGGCGATGCATCGCTAAGCCGCATGTTTCGGCACCTCCCGTTTCAACGGATGTTTGGGCTCTTATCGGGAGCCCCAACGGGAACTTTTTTTGGCCAAACCCACTGTGAGGTGACAAAGGAAGCAGTCCCCCCGGGGGTGGATGGAAAGGAGCGGCAGTAGCGGCCAGATTACGGAGGATCCTTTGGAGCAGCGGCAGAGAAGAGAAGGGAGAAGCAAGATGGCGGCCGAGGGAGCCCAGATGGTATGGGGCCCGGAACAGCAGGAGTTCCTCCGACGATGTGTGGAGGAGCTCAAGAAAGAGGTTCTGGCGCCGATGTTACTGGCAATCGAGGGACTAAAGGAAACACAAAAGGTCCAGGCGATGGAGCTCCGTGGAGTGAAGGCAAAGGCAGCCGAGAACGAAGGTGAGATACAGGGCCTGGTGGTAAAAACGGAGACGCACGAGGTATGATTCCAACCAGCGGAGAGTTTCCCCCCTGATTCCTATTGACTCCAGTTTTGCTAGGGGTCCTTGATGCCATACACCGGTCAAATACTGCTTGATGTCAAAGACAGTCACTCTCACCTCACCTCTGGCATTCAGCTCTTCTGCGAATGTTTGAACCAATGCGGTATTGAGGTCAGGAGCTGAGTGACCCTGATGAAACCCAAATTGAGTATGCATGGGGCAGGTTATAGCTGAGTTAGTCTTGCTTGATTGCACTGTTGATGATTCCTTCCATCACTTTGCTGATGATGGAGATTAGACTGATAAGGTGGTAATTGGCTGGGTTGGATTTGTCCTGTTTCTTGTACACAGGCCACACCTGAGCAACATTTAAACAAGAGAACAATAGTCCAGCATTAATAAGTATAGGTGGAATTGCATCAAAATTTAAAATCAACAATTCCAGGGGCGCGATTCTCCACTCCCACGCCGGTTGGCAGAATCACCTGGGCCGCCAAAATTTCCCGGGACGCCGGTCCGATGCCCTCCCGCAATTCTCCCAAGCAGTGGGAACGACCCGGTCGTGTTTCGCGGGCCACAGGCCGGAGAATCGGCGGAGACACCGAAAATGGCGATTCTCCGACACCCCCGCTATTCTGAGGCCCAGATGGACCGAGCGGCCAGGCCAAAACGGCGGGTTCCCCCCGGCGCCGTCCACACCTGGGGCGAAATTCTCCCCAAACGGCGCGATGTCCGCCGACTGTCGCCCAAAACGGCGCCAATCAGACGGGCATCGTGCTGCCCCAAAGGTGCGGAATGCTCCGCATCTTTGGGGGCCGAGCCCCAACATTGAGGGGCTAGGCCGGCGCCGGAGGGATTTCCGCCCCGCCAGCTGGCGGAAACGGCGTTTGTCAGCTGGCGCGGAAATGACATTCGGGGCGGCGCATGCGTGGGAGCGTCAGCGGACGCTGACAGTTTCCCACGCATGCGCAGTGGGGAGAGTCTCTTCCGCCTCCGCCATGGTGGAGACCGTTGCGGAGACGGAAGGGAAAGAGTGCCCCCACGGCACAGGCCCGCCCGCGGATCGGTGGGCCCCGATCGCGGGCCAGGCCACCGTGGGGGCACCCCCCGGGGTCAGATCGCCCCGCGCCCCCCCCAGGACCCGCTGGGGGGTCGGAGAATGACGCCCCTGGTCGCTGCAGTCGTGAGCGGTGCGTGATTCTACTCCACTACCGCGCCGAAGTGGCGCGCCGTCGTGAATGCCGTCGAGGTTCACGACGGCGCGAAACGGCCCCGGTCCCGACCGATTCAGGCCCTGACAATGGGCCAGGATCGGGGCCGCATCATCTGCACGCGCCAGGCCTTGTCGCCCGCGTAAAAGCGGCACCACATAGATGATGCGGCCGGCGACGCATAACGGGCGTCATCCGCGCATGCGTGGTTGCCGTCCTCTCTAAGTCCGCTCCGCAAGAAGATGGCGGACGGATCTTGCGGGGCCGCGAAAGGAAGGAGGTCCTCCTTCAGAGAGGACGGCCCGACGATCGGTGGGCACCGATCACGGGCCACCCCACATCTGAGGTACCCCCCGGTGCAGGATCCCCCCTCACCCCCCCGCAGGCCGCCCCCCCAGCGTTCACGCACCGCTCACGACTGCAGCGACCAGGTGTGGACGGCGCCGGGGGGAACCCGCCGTTTTGGCCTGGGCGCTCAGCCCATCCGGGCCTCAGAATAGCGCGGGAGCCGCAACTCGACCGGGCCGTTCCCGCTGCTTGGGAGAATCGCAGGAGGGTGTCGGACCGGCGACCCGGGAAATTTTGGCGACCCTGGCGATTCTCCGAACCGGCATGGGAGTGGAGAATCGCGCCCCAGATATTTTGGGCGAAATTCTCCATTATCGGCGGAAAAAACGGCGCAAATCGGCGCCGATCGGCGCAAATCCCACTTGTGTCACGTCGGAAAAATGGGTCGATAGTCTCCGGCCCGAAATGGGCTAGCAGCGACGTAACGGGATCCGCGCTTGCGCAGTGGTTCACGCCGTGCAGCGTCATACGCGCTGCACGGCGTGACGGCTCATAAGGCCGCGCTGCTCCCCCCCACCCGACCGGAACACCTGACCGCAACACCCGACTGGATGGCTGGCCGCCGCTCAGCCCCGAGGTTCGAGTCACGCGATGTGGAGGCGCTCCTGGACGCGGTGGAGCAGAGGAGGGACGCCCTGTATCCCGGGCACGGCCGCAGAGTTGCCCCACGCCACAGCCAGCGTCTGTGGAGGGAAGTGGCAGAGGCCGTCACCGCTGTGGCCCTGACACCACGGACAGGCACCCAGTGCCACAAGAAGGTGAACAACCTCGTCAGAGCAGGCAGGGTGAGCCTCCCCCATATCCCCCCTCCCCCATATCCCCCCCCTCCCCCATATACCCCATATCCCCCCTCCCCCATATCCCCCTCCCCCAAATCCCCCCTCCCCCATATCCCCCCTCCCCCATATCCCCCATATCCCCCCTCCCCCATATCCCTCATATCCCCCATATCCCCCCTCCCCCATATCCCCCCTCCCCATATCCCCATATCCCCCCTCCCCCATATCCCCCCTCCCCCATATCCCCCTCCCCCATATCCCCCCTCCCCCATATCCCCCCTCCCCCATATCCCCCTCCCCCATATCCCCCTCCCCATATCCCCCCTCCCCCATATCCCCCATATACCCCCTCCCCCATATCCCCCATATCCCCCCTCCCCCATATCCCCCATATCCCCCCTCCCCCATATCCCCCTCCCCATATCCCCCCTCCCCCATACCCCCCCTCCCCCATATCCCCCCTCCCCCATATCCCCCATATCCCCCCTCCCCATATCCCCCATATCCCCCTCCCCCATATCCCCCCTCCCCCATATCCCCATATCCCCCCTCCCCCATATCCCCCCCACATATCCCCCCCTCCCACATATCCCCCCTCCCCCATATCCCCCCTCCCCCATCTCCCCAGATCCCCCATATCCCCCCTCCCCCATAACCCCCTCCCCCATATCCCCAAGTGAATCCAGCCCTAACCTTAACCTCTGCAATGCACGCGCAACCAATGGCGTGCATTCATATACCTGCCTAACAGTGTTGCCTTTTACCCCTGCCACCACCACCCCCCCCCCCCCCCCCCCACAGGAGAAGCGTGCACACAACAATAGGGAGCATGTGAGGACTGGAGGAGGGCCCGCTGATGAGAGGCCACTGACCGTACACGAGGAAAGGGCCCTGGAACTGGCTGGCGGACCTGAGGACCGGGAGGTTGCTGATGCAGAGGTCGGGGGCATACTAGCGAGTGAGCCACCGACAGCCCGTCCCCATATCCCCCCTCCCCTATATCCCCCTCTCCCGTATCACCTGATGTCTAACCATGCATGCTTCATTGTGTATCGCAGGACCAAACGTCCAGGCACCCATCCCCGCAGATGCAGACCGCCCGCAGGATGCCCCTCGGAGACCACGGGAGACGGAGAGACCCGCACCCTCCAGCATGCGACGCCCGCAGGATGCCCCTCGGAGACCACGGGAGACGGAGAGACCCGGACCCTCCAGCATGCGACGCCCGCAGGATGCCCCTCGGAGACCACGGGAGACGGAGAGACCCGCACCCTCCAGCATGCGACGCCCGCAGGATGCCCCTCGCACACCACGGGCGACGGAGAGACCTGGAGCAACAGGGAGACGACACCCCCGTCACGTGCGGGAGCGACCACCCAGCGATGAGGGGGGCAGCCACAGGCCCCCGTCACATCCGAGCCAGGACACCACTACCCAGGACACCACTACCCAGGACACCACTACCCAGGACACCACTACCCAGGACACCCCTACCCGAGACAGCACTACCCAGGACACCCCTACCCGGGACAGCACTACCCGGGACAGCACTACCCAGGAAGACGAAATACCGGACAGTGACTCAGAGTGGATGGGTGGAGACGAACCCCCACCCCAAAGTGCCATGGACTCAGTGTGGGACGAAGAGCACGACACAACGCCACTGCTGTCACCAACACCCTCCACCATCGCAGAAACTCTCACCACGGTTGGGCACTTTAGTGATGAGGCGTCTGGTACACTCACTGGTGCGCACAACACAGCCGTCCCGGTACAGAAGGTGGAGGTAGGTGCAGCAGAGGGACCGGGCGGTCGGAGGGCAGCCCAGGCCAAGAGAACATCTGCCGCCCAGATGGATCCCGGGTTCCTGCAGTTACCACACCCACACATAGATCCGATGCAACCACCGACCCGGAGACGAGCGAAGAGGGTGACGGGCGGCTTGCGGCGGCTGCGGTCGCAGGTGGAGGAGTCCACCCTCGTCCAGGAGCTGGGAGTGGTGCCGGTCATGCGTGCCACCCAGGCTGACACCGCACGGGTGACGTCCGCGGTGGAGGCAATGGTTGCGACGGTGTCAGACATGGGGAACGGTTTGCGAGGCCTGGGGCCTTCCGTGCAGGCGGCGTCTGTGGCCCAGGAAATGGCTGCCCTCTCACAGGAGGCCATGAGCCAGTGCCAGCGCCAGATGGCAGAGGCGCTCAACGCCATAGCCCAGTCTCTGCAGGCCATGGCCCAGTCTCAGCAGGCCATGGCCCAGTGTCTGCAGGCCATGGCCCAGTCTCAACAGGCCATCGCTGAGGGCATCGGCGCCAGTGGCCATGTGCGAGCCGGCGTCGCACTGTCACAGACAGGGTTTGCCAACACCCTGGGCTCCATGGCTGCAAACCTGCAGACCCCTGTCGATACCAGCACGGGCCTCCAGGACTGGCAGCGCCAGATGTCGGGGGGGCGTCGGATGGCCAGTCCGTTCGCATCCCCCACCCATGTAGAGGCCTGGGGGCCATCGGGCACCCCGAGGGAGGAGGAGGTGGTGTGGTCCGTCCCGGCTCCCTCTGTAGGGGAGGTCCCGGTACACCGCGACACCTCGGACTCCCCCCCTTCCGTCCCAGGTGCATCGGGTGGGCAACGGGCAGGACAGGCTGGCAGCTCGCCATCCCAGTCGCCCGGGCCGCAGCCTGGCCCATCTAGGCCAGGACGCCCCAGGAAACGGCCGCCAAAGGGATCCAGTGTCAGAGGGCAGGAATCACAGGAGTCCACCTCCAGTTCTGCTGTACCGTCTGGGGAACCACGTAGACGTAGTCAAAGGGCCCGTAAGGCCAAACAATTAGACACTGAGTAAGTTGGCACGGGTGCAGGGCACAGATGAGTTTTAGGGGCTAGGGCACGTGCATGAACTCCTTTGGTTATTAAAGTCAATGTTACACCTACCGAAGCTGCCTTTGTGCTCTGTCCAAAGTGTGCGGGGGTGTCATCTACGTTGAGCTCAAGTGTGTGTGTGAGGGGTGGTCTTACCTCAGCCCCAGGTGAGTCTGCCCCCTTCCCCCTGGGCCGCCATCAACATCCCCCGGGCAGAGGACGGGTCCGTGCGCTGCAGTGTCACAGCCGCATGCAGGGATGGTCCGGGTGGATGGTGGTACTGTGGCCATGGGTCAGACATAGTCCAATGATGTAGAGCCAGGAGCTCATCGCAGGGCGGGTTGTCATCATCCTCCATGGCCTGCGATAGACACGCGTCCACCCGCAACTGTGTGAGCCCGGCCCATTGTGCCGCAGGTGGATCGGCAATGGGGGGGGGGGGGGGGGTGCATGCGGGTGGGGTGGGTGGGGTTGGGGAGGGGGGTGAGGGGTGCTGGGTGGGTGGATGGGTGGGGGCTGTGGGTGGTCGGCTGTTGCCATGGTGTGCGGTCTGTGGCCATACTACCCGATTCCCACGCCCATCTAGTCAGTGAAGCGGGCGTCTATCAGTCTGTCCCGTGCCCGCTGGGCCAGCCGGTAACGGTGGACAGCCACCCGCCTGTGTCTACCCAGTCTGCCCTGACCACTGCCCCCATCCCCCTCATCTGGGGAGGACTGGGCCTCTTCCTGCTGCTCCTCCACTCCGCCCTCCTCTGCCTGCGGCACATCGCCCCTCTGCTGGGCTATGTTGTGCAGGACGCAGCACACCACAATGATGCGGCCGACCCTATCTGACCGATACTGGAGGGCGCCCCCAGAGAGGTCCAGGCACCTGAAACGCATCTTCAGCACGCCAAAGCACCTCTCGATCACTCCCCTTGTCGCTACATGGGCATCATTGTAGCGGTTCTCCGCCTCATTGCGTGGCCTCCGTATAGGCGTCATCAGCCACGATCGCAATGGGTAGCCCCTGTCGCCCAGCAACCAGCCCCTCAGCCGGGGATGGCGTCCCTCGTACATGCCGGGGATGGATGACCGCGACAGCACGAATGAGTCGTGTACACTGCCTGGGTGACGGGCGCAGATGTGCAGGATCATCATGCGGTGGTCGCAGACCACCTGTACGTTCATCGAATAGGTCCCCTTCCTATTAGTGAACACGGCCCTGTTATCTGCAGGTGGCCGCACGGCGACGTGCATCCCATCGATCGCACCCTGGACCATGGGGAACCCGGCCACGGCAGAGAAGCCCACGGCCCGGGCATCTTGGCTGGCCCGGTCCACGGGGAAGCGGATGTAGCGGTGCGCCATGGCATATAGGGCATCTGTCACTGCCCAGATGCACCGGTGCACCGAAGTCTGCGATATGCCCGACAGGTCCCCACTCGGTGCCTGGAATGACCCCGTTGCATAAAGGTTCAGGGCCACCGTAACCTTGACGGACACGGGGAGAGGGTGTCCACCGCCAGTGCCACGCGGTGACAGGTGTGCCAGCAGGTGACAGATGTGTGCCACGGTTTCCCGGCTCATCCGGAGTCTCCGCCTGCATTCCCGGTCCGTGAGGTCCTGGTATGACTGCCGGGGCCGGTACACACGGGGCGCCCTCGTGTGCCTCCGTTGCTGTGGGGCCGCGACGTCCTCCTCCCCCTCCTCGTCCTGTCGGTCAGGTCTCCCTCCAGCCTGGGCGGCTGCCGCCTGCCCCTCTGCGGCAGCCTGCGCCGCCTCTCTGGCACGCTCCTCCTCCTCCTCCTCCTCATCCAGGGCAACATAGACATGAGCGGCTGCCACCACGGCGGCCAACATCGCTGGATGATCTGAAAACATGACGGCCTGGTGGGGGGGAGGGGAACGACGACATGTCATCATTGCCCATATCCCCTCCTACCCCCAGCCAGGTGGCATGGACCGCATGGGTCCAACTGTTGGAGGCTGGCACCTGGCCAGGTGGACCAACTCACTTGCCCTCCCATCCCCCTCCTCGGCACGGACCCCACCCCCAACCTCCACCCCAGCACGGACCCCCCCCAACCTCCACCCCAGCACGGACCCCCCCCCAACTTCCACCCCAGCACGGAACCCCCCCCCCAACCCCCAACCTCCACCCCGGCACGGACCCCCCCCAACCTCCACCCCAGCACGGACCCCCCCCCAACTTCCACCCCAGCACGGACCCCCCCCAACCTCCACCACAGCACGGACCCCCCCCCAACCTCCACCCCAGCACGGACCCCCCCAACCTCCACCACGGCACGGACCCCCCCCCCCCCCAACCTCCACCCCAGCACGGACCCCCCCCCAACCCCCAACCTCCACCCCGGCACGGACCACCCCCCCAACCTCCACCCCAGCACGGACCCCCCCCCCCCAACCCCCAACCTCCACCCCGGCAAGGACACCCCCCCCAACCTCCACCCCAGCACGGACCCCCCCCCAACCTCCACCCCGGCACGGACCCCCCCCCAACCTCCACCCCGGCACGGACCCCCCCCAACCTCCACCCCAGCACGGACCCCCCCCCCCAACCTCCACCCCAGCACGGACCCCCCTCCCCAACCTCCACCCCAGCACGGACCCCCCCCCCAACCTCCACCCCGGCACGGACCCCCCCCCCAACCTCCACCCCGGCACGGACCCCCTCCCGGCACTGCCCCGGAGCCCAGCCTACTCTAACCACCACCCCCCCCCCCCGCCGCACACACACACACACAACCCGAGACACACCTCTCCTCACGCAATCAGACTGCGGCCACGCCATTGCCTGCCCAGAGCCAACCCCCAGGCCGTCACTCACCTCCACGCTGGTCGGCGTGAGCCTGGAGCACCGGGTCACGCCGATGAAAAGGAGGTTTGATTCACGTCGACGTGAACGGTCATCACGTCGACGGGACTTCGGCCCATCCGGAAGGGAGAATATCGGCAGGCCGAAAATCGGCTGCCTTGCGCAGACCCGTGACATTCTCCGCGGCAGCGGCGCCATTAACGCCCCGCCGACTTTTCTCCCTTCGGAGACTTCGGCAACCGGCGGGGGCAGGATTCACGGCGGCCAACGGCCATTCTCCGACCCTCTGGGGGGTCGGAGAATGACGCCCTTGATCACTTTCTACTCAAAGAAGCAAATCTACCAATCAGCAAATTCTGCCACCTCACCGATAGAAGAAATTGATTTGCATTGTGGATCATGTGGGCAATCCAGTTGTGACACACTTCTGGCTGTTTTGTTGCAGGATTCGAAAATCTCAGTCATTGCTTGTCAAGGTTTGTATAACCATAGCTACTTTTCTATAGGTTTAGTAGGTAGTACTTTGGGGCAGCCAATTCACGACGCGTGGGGATCCTGCACTTGTCAGTAAATCCAAAGACAATTTGCCAGCTTTACTAAAAGATGAACCAGTAAGGCTTACTGCTTGGTAAATCCAGCAAGTTTAATGTGCCTGAGAGTTGCAGTTAAAGAGCAGCAGCCCAAACACCCAAATAAAAACAAATAAATGTTATGTTCCTGATGCTGTGTAATATCTTCAAATATGCGAAGCACTAAAGAAAATGTAACACACGGTGATTAATTTGCAATCATGAAATTCTTAATAGAATGGCCTCTAAGGATACTAAATTCAAAAATACTTAAAGCATAAATTGCAATTGCAATTCAATGCAAACCAAAATCATTTTGAATTCATGCTACAGTTTGTCAGGTCTTGAAGGTGTAAAACATTATTTAACGGTCAAAATCGTCTTCTGTAACCCTAATGCTTATGTAAAACCATCAACTTTTTATAAGAACCAAGTTTCTGGGAGAGGCAAAATAATGAGGTCTGTGGCCCACTTTCCGGCAGCACATGCCCCGTCGTGCCACCCAGTTCAGAGGGCTGACTCAGAGATGCGCCGTTGTTGGGGGTATGGAACTCGGGACAGCTGGTGGCCACATCACCACCCTAAAGGGTGACTCCAGGTTGGCACCCAGCGCCCTCTCCTCCCAGCTAGTGCCCAAAGGGCCCTGGGGTTCACCTCGGGGCAGAGGAGCAGCTGGATCGAGCTCCAGCTGCCCCTCCGTAATCTGGCTCTGCCAGCCCTAGCGGCTCCACAATGCCTGCAGCGTAGTATCGATGCCCTTGGCGATACTTCTCAGTGACTGGGACACGCTCTGAAGTGCCTCGGCAATTCCCACCTGATATTAGGACACCTTCCCCTGGGGGGGATCGTGGGGCTGGTCTCCTCGGTGGTATGGCTGCGAACTGTGAGGGGTTTGTTCTGCAGAATCAGTTTAAGTGCTGCTCTCCTTTGTTAGCGGGGAGCTGGCTGGTGTGGTCCCAGCGTATCAGCCGACAGGACCGTTATTTGTGGCGTGAATCCCCTGGGGCCTCGTGAAGTGGACCAATTCACGTTGGATTCCGGTGCCCCGTGCCGACTTCACCGGACCGAGCGTCAGGAAGCTCGCGGCAGTTCCCGCTCTCTACCACACTTAGAAACTTTTCCATTAAACCGCGCCGTGTTTTCTATATAATTTTTCTATAATATATTCAGCTTTTGATATGTATTTGACAACTGTTGATATTTACAACTCTGATATTATAACATTTAAACTGCATCGTTGTCTATCATCACCCCTCTCCTCAAAAAAATCCTTTGTGAACTACCGTTTAATCAATCTCAGTTTCTGTCCCTACCCCTTGAACGTGTTGTCACCTCCCAAATCCATGCCCCTTTTTCTAGAACTTCATGTTATCATCTCTCCAATTTGGTTTCCGCCCCAGCCACAGAACCAAAATGGCTCTTATCAAAGTCACAAGTAACATCTTATGTGACTGTGACAAAGGTAAACTATTCGTCCTCGTCTTTCTAGATCTGTCTGCAGCTTTTGACACAGCTGACCACGTATCCTCTTCCAATGCGACTCCACCTCACACACTGAGCCTGCACCCACCTGGCGCCATTCTTATCTCTCTAATTGTAGCCAAAGAATGACCTGTCATGGCTTATCTTTTGTTCCCACAACATTGCCTCTGGTGTTTTCCGAAGGATCTACGCCAAACCCACCTCTATTTCCCAACTACATAGAGCCCTTCAGTGACATCATCCAAAAACACAATGTGCAAGGTTTTAACTCAATAAAAACTCCCCCACCCCACCATCCCTACATTGTCAGACTGCTTGTCCAACATCCAGTACTGGGCGAACAGAAATTTCTGGCAAATAAATCCTGGGAAAACTGAAACCATTGTCTTCAGTTTCTGCTCCCTAGCAACCAACTCCACTCTTCTCCCTGGTAAGTGTCTGAGGCTGCACCAGACATTCAGAAGCTAATCCAATATGACACCCAAGTTAGCAGACTGCATGTCTGCACCAACATTGCCTCTTGCCTGTGTCCGACATCACCTCTGCCTCAGCTCATGTGCTGCTAAAACCCTCACCCATGCCTGTGTTACGTCTCGGCTAGGAGGCCTTGTGGCACGTGATAGCGCCCCTACTACTGGACCAAAAGCTCCAGGTTCGAGCCCAACACAAGGACTTGTTAGCCACGGAAGGAGCATTCAACGCAGTTCAACAGAGTCAGCGCAGGAATCCTTCCGCCACTTCTTCCACGATTCCCCAAAAGGGCAAAGGAAGGTATGTGGGTGTGAAGATACAGCAACAACCTCTAGGCTTGACTATTCCAATGCAGTCCTGGCTGTTCTCCGACATTCTACTCTTCATAATCCTGAATTCATTCAGAAATCTGCTACCCATGTCCAAATTCCCATGAAGTCCCGTTCACACTTCACCCCTATTATCTCAGAGCACATTCGCCCCTACTTAAGCATAGCCTCAGCTTTAAAATTATCGTCCTCCAGCCCCACATCCCTCGAAATATCTGCGCTCCTCTAATTCTGGCTTCCTCGGCATCCAATTTTAATTGCTGCACCACTGGTGCTCATGTCTTCAGTTGCCTGGGCCCTAAGCCTTGGAATCCACAAAAAACCTCTCACCATCTCTACCTCCTTTAAGATGCTCCTTTAAACATACCTCTTTGATGAACTTATTTCATCACCTGCCTTAAAATCTCATTATACAGGCGGTATATTTTGTTTTATAATGGTCTTGTGAAATGCCGTTGATCATTTTACGTTAAAGACGCTAAATGCATACAAGTTGTTCTAATGGGCACTTGGAAGTATGTTTCAACCATGGCCACGGTTTTACGTCCAAAGTGCAGGTGAGCACGAGTAACGGAAGTCCCAGCGTCATGGTGCACCCGCGCGATAGTGGACATGTGCGAGAGTCAGAGGCATGGCCACTGACAATCAAGAAGTCAATTTAAATTAATTTAACGCCAATTGACTGGGATTTTACATTGCCCAACTGCCTTTAAGGTTGGCAGGGGGCCGATTGGCAAGAGGAACTTCACATTTAAGCTGCAGTCTCGATCCAGGGCAGGATAAAAGGTCATGGCAGAAATAAAATTAACAAATGTGCCTGGCCACTGAGGTCTGTGTGCGATTGTGTTGCTGAGACACTGGTGGCATAGGTTTTTCATCGCTATTTATTTTTCACGGATCAGAAGCTTCCGGAGACAGCTCCGCAGCGGCTGCACCCCTGAGGGAGCGCATTGAAAATGCCAGCCCGCACCCTTTGTTTTCTCCACACCCGCTCTCCTCGGCAGCTCTCGGCCTTTCATGGCATGAAATCGCACTCCAGGGCCGACCGCGGGGAGGGCGCGGTTTGCATCCGCTTTCGGGCCTGAGTGCGCGCGCCTAGCGGCCGAAAAATTAAGGCTCAAATCTCTTCTTGAAAGTAGAAAAATTGGAATGTGAATCCAAATTCATGACTGAACATTCAATCCTGGATCTCATTTGATATTATAGAAACTCAAGAAATTTAAAGTACCTGCAACTTCAGCCAAATCTTGTTAGAGTTAATAAAGGGCTGTTTTATTTGTAATGAGTTGGATAAATGTGCCTCTCTCTGTGTTAATAACACTTCGTGTTCAACAAAGAAAAAAAGTGGCATGTTCTAAAATTACCAATGGGATAAAGCCTGGATCTACTGAGGCACGATGCAGCATAACAATAAAACACAATATCCAATTACTTCAGATTTTCGATTTTGTTGTAATCTCGTGATCACACTTTCCAAAGACAAAAGAGCTCTCTACGTGGTTGGGTGCACCAAGGACTCATGGGACATTGCCATGAATAGTATTCTGGGACATAACAGGGGCAATGAGGATCAACTCCCAGGCGTTATGTTGCCCATTTTGTTTCTTTCCTGTGGCACAGGCACCGTCAGGTAGGTAGGAGTATCTGTGGTCTGATCTGTGACACATTCCCTTTGCATATGCAAATAATGCCAAACATCTGTTTTAGGCCTTTACCTAGAAACGGAGCAAAGACTCGATGGATAATTGGACCCTTTAGTTATTATAGGACCATTACAATTTAAGAATAACTACTTGGTAGCACTCACCCCTGTATCTGAAGGCTGTGTGTTCAAGCACTGCTCTGACCTCAAGCATATAATCTATGCTAGAACTCGAAAACAGAGGGATTACTGCACTGTTAGACTGAACCCCATTTTGCTGTCAAGTGGCTATAGAAATTACCATGGAACTGAAAAGTAATCAAAATTTCCCTGGTGTCCTGGCCTAAAATTATCCCTTATTCAACACCAGCAAAAGCTGATTAGCTGATAAATTATCTCATTATTATTTGTGGCACTTTGCTGTGTGAAAATTGGCTGCAGTATCCGTTAATGCAACAACAGGTGGCAACAGTTCAAAATCACATTAAATGTGAAATGTTTTGGGAAATAAAATGAATTACACAAATGTTTGTTCTTTACTCTTTGGTTTTGGCTAAGGTTATTGGAGCTACATGCGAGTGAGTGACATCACTTACAACGGTAATGGCGATTAAGCTCAAGTGATGACATTTGCACCATGTCTAGAGGCACCTTAGCAGTCTCCTGTGCTGGGACAACGCTTCGAGATCATTAACAGCTGCCTTGGCCCATAAATGGCATATATTTCACAACTTGTCCATTATAAATCAATGATACTGTTCTTCGCTCTTGTAAGCCCAACCCATCTACCAAGCTAAACAACTTTGCATTGTTTCAATATGGGTATACCAAGTCCAGGAGACAGAATTCACACAATCAGTGACACACATTCACTGCTTTCAGTCTGCCCTGAGACATTGTCATCCGATGCCTGCCCAAGAACTAATGGGAGCCTGTATTCATGACTGAGTCCAAAAACAATGCTTTGTGTTGTTGCCTAGCAGCTATCACTGCAGACAGGTATAACTCACTATTCAGCTCTTTATAATGAACTTTTAGTTTTTATATTCTAGTTAAATGCCCAATTATTGCCTTAGCATCTGGATAATTAGCTAGCTAATTAAGCAGTGGGCCTTTAATCCTTCCAGAAAAAAAAAATATATGGAAAAAGCCATGCACATATAGTTCGTCGAAGGATCCATAGAATCCCTACGGTGCAGAAGAAGGTAATTTGGCCCATCGAGTCTGCACTGACCCTTCGAAAGACTCTACCTAGGCTCAATCTGCCACCTTATCCAGGAAACTCCGCCCAACCTTTGGACACTTAGGGGAAATTTAGCATGGCTAATCCACCTAGCCTGCACATCTTTGGATTATGGGAGGAAACAGGAGAACCCAGAGGAAACCCACGCAGACACGGGGAGAATGTGCAAACTCCACACAGTCACCCGAGTTCGGAATCGAACCCGGGTCTTTGCGCTGTGAGGCAGCAGTGCTAACTACTGTGCCGCCATGTGAACTTGAAAATGAACTTTACAAAACAGAAACTTCAATCAGTACAACATTCAATACGAGCCATTAATTTGGCTACTCACAGCAACTCATTGAAACAGATTGTATAAAGCTGCTATATTCTAAACTTGCTCTAGTTTAAGCAATCTGTAGTCAAGAGTCAAGAATATTGAATGTTTATATTTTGGCACATTGCTGCTAAAACAACACCTCAAAGATACATTAACATACAAGCAATGTCTAAACGTTTAAGGTGAGAGGAGAAAAGTTTCAGTGAGATGTGCGGGGTAAGTTTGTCACGCAGAGAGTGGTGGGTGCCTGGAATGCGCTGCCAGAGGATGTGGTGGAAGCAGGCACACTAGCAACATTTACAAGGCATCTGGATGGATACATGAATAGGGAGAAAATAGTGGGGTCGCAGTCAGCAGGTTAGGTTTAGCGCACGGCCGGCGCGATGTTGTACGATGCGACCAGTGCAGGTCATCAGCCGTGCGCATTCGCGGCCAGGGACCCGCCCATTCTCTGGTCGTTCTCGGTGCAGACGGCGGGTGTTTCAGTCGGCGCCGGTGCCAGCCCCTCACCGGTACCGGAATCGGTGAGGGGTCGGCGCCGATTCTTTTCGCGTGAACCTCCCGGGGATTCTCCATTCGAGCTGGCACTTAGCCGCAGAAACGGAGAATCCAGCCTAATGTTTCAGGTCTGTGATCTTACATCAGAACTGGGAAACGTTAGAGATGTCCTATGTGAACTGTTAAAACAAGAGATAGCTGCAGCAGAGCTGGTTCATTTCAAGCAGTTCTATCACCAAACAAAGCTCGCTTAACATCACTTCCCAGTCACAAAGAGAACACTAAAAACTATGAGTAGCCTAGATTTATTTGAACTCTATTATTTGATTTGAGTGCACAGTGGTCCAGGTAAACTGGCTGACTAATTTGTCTCCTACAAATTAGTGACCATAGGTAACAATGTCTGCTAAGCCTGGGCCAGAATTCTACGTTTGGGGCCTTACAGTCCCATTGACTCCTCTCTCATCAGGCAACTCATATCTCCGAATGGTACAGCCAGCACTGACACTCTCTCTCAACTTATCAGTGTCTCACTCCTATGCTTTACAGTCACAGTCTACAATTGGTGTCATTCCTTCCTCTCCACACAATCCATTTCTCACACTCATAACTTTTGGCTTTCCTTCCTTGCAAAAGAGCGCAGGGTTCTCGCGATATGCAGAGAACAGGGGCGTGGCTATCCAGTGATAGCCACCTTGATGGCCACTGGCAATGCATGTTCACCATGTCCACAGCAAAGGACGTCTTAATTCTGAAGGCTGCTGTTGTCAGCAATGACTTTCCATGGAGGTCCAAGCCTCATGAGGCGCTGCTGCTCACTCATATCAAGAAAACCACTCTTCGGCATATAGGCCCTATATGCCATTTCTCGGTGCTAGACCCAGCTTGATCCATTGGCAAGGGAGATCTTCGAGGAGAGAGAGTCAATTAACAGGCCACTTCTGCATTTGCCATCCAATTAAAAACAAAGACCCTGGGATCCCAATGGGAGGGTCCACAGGAATGAACAGAAGAATGGAGGTACTCATGGAGGCACGGAGTCCATTTAAAAAACAACAAGGCCCAGAAATGTGATCGGTCTCAAATTGAAGAGGGATCTAAACTCCTCTTGAGAGGCCACATCTGAAGTATTGCCAGATTCTTGAAACAGTGGGAAGACTGCAAAACACGATAATTCCTCTGTCACAAAATGGCTCTGATGAGGCCTTTATTCTGGTGAATTACCTACTCCCATCCATCGAAGAGATTGCTGATTTCGGTTGCAGTCTGCCCCGGAGGGTGGGGTCATGCTCAAATCCCAACAGAGTTCTCCGTTAATTTCCTGACCCTCTACCCATGTCCCACATCCAAGGGGCTGGGAAGATTGTGGTCAACGTTTCAGATTAATGACCTTTATACCATTTCTCAGTATTTCTAGCGTTTATAAACATTACCTAACTGACTTTATGGATGACGTTGTCTTTTCTGATGATATTCCCAGAAATTGTAAATTTGGCATTAAGTAAAAAATAAAGAGCAGCCTTTGGGCTTGAACTTAACTGGCATAAATACGAAGTCACAAATCCTCCTGTTTCCACCGCTCTGAACAACAAAACCAGAGAGACAGTTGACCATTTCAACTGATGTGGGAGTTTAATCTACAGCACAGGTGTCTCAGAGCCGTACATCAGTAAATGATGATTGCCAGAGATGTTATGCGATCTCTTGACAAAAGCGTGTGGAAGTCGTGAGTTCAAGTAGCGCCCAACATCAGGTGATAAAAATGTCTTCTTATCCCAGTCTTGTCCTGTGGAGCAGGTATATCGGGCCGGATTTTGCCAACTCGACGTGGAGCAGTGCCGCATAGGGTGAACACAAATGGAGTCAGAAGGGGGAAGAGGCAGGAAATCTGAATCGTCATCTCATTCCCGCCAGCTGTCATTTTGACCAGCAGAGGAAATGTGGCTGGTCATGATGCAACACACATACAAATTGACATCAGGACTGCCATATTGCTGCCCACCTCAATTTTGCATTTTCAGCAAGGCAGGTTGGTTTTTGAAGCTTGTGTAAACCACGCAAGATCAGATGGGTGGTAAACCATGTGGAAAATATGTTCTGGAGTCAGGCACCTATTGACAGGTAAATTTAAAAGTTATTGCCAACTTCACATGCCATAATTAGATGCTGTCATTTGAGTATCTTTTTAGCACAGTGCTTGATGATCGGGGCTTGATCTTAAAAGATATATAAGCATTAAATTTATCAGCATTGGGAAAGTGTTCAAATGCATTGGAGGACATTATCTAGTAGAAAATACATTCAACAACATTGAGATTCAGATTTGAATGTATCAGTTGGATCCTGTGCTTTGATCTTTACATTGATGGGACAGCCCAACCATCTCTTGAACTTTTGAAGTCACTGAAAAGATGGCTGACTCCTTTAATTGATAGCTCGGCTATCTGATGAGCTTTTATATTTTTTTTTTTTTTAAATATTTTATTAAGGTATTTACAAAATTTTTATAACAATAACAAAAACAAAAACATTGACATGGTAAAATAAACATTTCCCCACCCGACTCAATCTTCACACACCTCAACCATCTAACACCCATCCGCCCGGCCCCCCCCCCCCTTCAGAGTGCTGCTTCTGCCGGCATTTTAATTTTCCCCGAGAAAGTTGTCGAACGGCTGCCACCTCCGAGAGAACCCCAACATTGACCCACTTTAAAAAAACATTTTTTTTAATGTTTTAATCTCCATTTTCACATTTTCCTTCAAAATTTACACCCCACCAACAGGCAGCAAACGGCAACAAATACAAAGTCAATACCCTTAACATCAACAACGATCCCATCCTCCCACCACTCCACCCAACTGTCAATATATGCATCAAATAAAACAAACCCTCCCATGGTGGAAAAAAAACAATGGCAAAAAAGAGAAAGGAGTCCAGAATCGCCCATGGCCACCATTAACCTATAGAGTTCCCCCCCCCTCACGATGACACTCAATGCCATCCTACCTCCAAGAGTACCGTAAATGACACCCAAGAGTTGTAAACCCCCCCCCCTCCCAAACTTCTCCCCTCCACTTTCACTTGTAAAACTCCTCCCCCCAACCTCGGTTCCTTCCCCCCAACTTTCCACCCCGGCTAGACCTCTCGGACCCTGTTCTGCCAGGCTCCGATGGCCGCAGCCCCTCCCCCCCACCTCACCCCCGTTCACTGGCCAGCTTAAACCGGCCAGCGTGGAGGCCCCCGCCCGGGTCTCTTTCCCCCTTGCCCAGCCCCAGGAAAAACTCAGAAGTCCCCTTTAGCACACAAACCCCGCATACACACCCACACCCCAAAGAACCCTCATTCCGACTGAAAGTCCCATTTCTTCCCTTGTCCAAATATATACCACGTTGGCTCCTATAGCCATACACCAGCACGCAGTGAAACAAAAAAGAAAAAATACAGTCATGAGGCTACATCGGTACATGACCATTTCTCAATTCTGCCACTGACCTTCTGCCTTCGCAAACTCCCCGCTGCTTCCGCCGAACCAAAATAAAAGTCCTTGAACTTTAGGTCACCCTCAGCTTCGCTAGATATACAATGCCGCAACTGCACCCTGCTAACGTACAGTGCCCTTTTCACCTGGTTGAAGGCAGCCCACCAGCTCTGGAACCCACCATCCACGCTGCCCAGTGTAAACCTGTGGTTGTTACAAATCGGGGTCCAGACCGACGCACCCTCCACCTTCTTATACCTCCTCCATTGCCCCCAGATCCTCGGTGCCGCCACTACTACCGGACTTGTGGAGTATTGGGCCGGGGAGAACAGCAGAGGTGCCATTATCAATGCTCCCAGACCGATGCCTTTACATGACGCCGCCTCCAACCGCTCCCATGCCGACCCCTCCCCCATTACCCACTTCCTAATCATGGCTATATTAGCCGCCCAGTAGTAGTTGCAGAAGTTCGGCAGCACCAACCCACCCTCCCCTCGACTACGCTCCAACCACATTTCCTTCACCCGCAGGGTTTTATTCGCCCACACAAAGCCCGAGATGATCTTGTTCATCCGTTTGAAAAAGGCCTTAGGGATGAAAATGGTGAGGCACTGAAAGACAAACAGAAATCTGGGGAGGACCGTCATTTTCACGGTCTGTACCCTCCCCGCCAGTGACAACGGGAGCATGTCCCATCTCTTAAAGTCCCCTTCCATTTGCTCACCAACTGGGATAGATTAAGCTTATGCAGTTCCTCCCATTCGCCACCTGGATTCCCAGATAGCGAAAGCTCTTCCCTACCATTCTAAGCGGCAGCTCTCCCAGACTCTCCTCCTGCCCTCTAGCCTGAATCACGAACATCTCGCTCTTTTCCAGGTCCAATTTATACCCCGAAAAACTGCCAAATTCCCCTGAGATCCGCACAACCTCCCCCATCCCCTCCACCGGGTCCGAAATGTACAAAAGCAAATCGTCCGCGTAGAGCGAGGCCCGGTGCACCCCCGCCCCCCCCCCCCCCCCCCCCGCCCCCCCACTCCCGGCACCAGCCCCTGCCAGTTCCTCGAAGCTCTTAGCGCCATGACCAGTGCCTCTATAGCTAGAGCAACAATAACTGGGAGAGGGGGCACCCTTACCTCATCCCTCGATGTAATTTAAAATACCCCGACCCCAGCCGGTTCATACGCACGCTCGCTAGAGGCGCCTGGCAGAGGAACCGCACCCAGCCAATAAAGCCCTCACCAAACCCAAATCTTCCCAGCGCCTCCCACTCTACCCGATCAAAAGCCTTCTCTGCATCCATCGCTACCACCATCTCCGACTCTCCTCTTTCTGAGGGCATCATAATAATATTTAAAAGCCTCCGAACGTTAGCCTTGAGTTGCCTGCCCTTAGCGAATCCCATCTGGTCTTCCCCTATCACCCCCGGAACGCAGTCTTCTATCCTTGTGGCCAATATCTTAGCCAACAACTGGGCAGCCACATTCAAAAGCGAGATCGGCCTATATGACCCACACTGCTCAGGATCCTTCTCCCGTTTAAGAATAAGTGAAATTGAGGCCTACGACATTGTCGGGGGGGAGGATTCCCTTCTCTGTAGCCTCGTTAAATGTCCTCACCAGCAGTGGGCTCAATATCTGAGAACTTCTTATAAAATTCCACCGGGTAGCCGTCCGGCCCCGGAGCTTTGCCCGACTGCATGCCCTCCAGCCCCTTGATAATTTCCTCATGTTAGTGAAATCTTGAGCACATCAGGTGAGGCCAGGCTGTTCGAGTGTAAACCTATTTCCGAAGGAATACATCCAACCACGCCAGCTCAGCTGCTCAGCTCTGGGTTCCCCATCATCCTCTTCCCTGGTTACTCAGCTCTCTTCACCAATTTATACAAAGTTACTGGAAACTCAGCTCTATGTTCCACTACTTCAAAGTCTTTAATATATTCAGCTCTGGATGTTTTGTTGATGGAATTGTGAAATGGAATCCCAGTATAAATGTTTGTCTGAGCTCCAAACCCCACTACTGGATTCAGTTTAGCAGGGGTTGTTGATATGACTGAGAAGGAGATTAAGAACTTTGTTTCAATTGACAGTTTTAGGAGTTCCGAAAAAGATTATATTTGTTTGAAAACGTTTTTGAATAGTCATTTATTTATTTTGACAGTTTTGTAATTGGAGGATTGAGTTTTCTTTCAAGTGGAACTTGAATAGCTGTGTATTTTATTGACAGATTTATGAGCTCCTAAGATGATTACTTTAAAAAAATGTTTTTGAATGGTTGGTTATTTGTTTTGACGGTTTCATGAGTTTTCAATGTTATTATAGGGCTCATGGGCTCTGTCCATAATGGATACTAGGTGAGTGGACATGAGGAGATATGAAGGAGGCATGGGAGGGAGATGCTTAGAGGGGGCGAGGGTTGAGGGCTAGAGTGTCTAACAGTCATGCACAGAACTGGTCTAACTTTCCAGTGAACTGCGACACCCTGCTCCATTCCCACCTTGGGTCTGCTTTGGGAGGTGGTGGCTCCAGCTCCAGCCCCACCATGATAATGGCATGGGCCAGCACTAAAGGGCAGGGCTATGACACTGGAAAATTTCCTGACTCATGATTTCACCTCAAAAGGGGAAAATTAATTCCACGGGCTACTACAATTTGTGACCCATCAAGACTGCTGCTTTTGACAGTTGACTAATATGCAAAAAAGGGGAGCCAGAAGGGGGAAGCGGTAAGAGAACAAAAACGATGGGAAGAGCACAGGGGAAGACAACAGTGGCAGCAGCCACAGTGCGGCAAGAGAACGCAAAAAAAGACAGGAAGGAGAAACGAGCAATGGCTGATGCCAAGGCAACTGCACAAAAGAATGTGAAAAACATTCTGGTGCCCCTCCATCCTAGTTAGATGATCTATAAAAAGGAGAGACTAGAAGAGAGGGGAGGAAAGACCCCCCCCCCAGGGTCCGGTTATATTTCCTAGATCCTATGTGTTTTGCTTTGCGATTATATATACCTGTACTTATAACTTGTACAAAACCCAATAAAAAACATTTTTTTTAAAGTCTCAATTCCCCCTTTAAAACTGTCTTCATATGTCAATCAAAAAGCTTTTAGGAGACAATGGTACCTGATATTGAATGTAAAAAATGCAGTTCAAAATTTTAGCCTTCTGGGCATAGAAACAGTCTTCAAAGGACAATGAAGGGATTACTTTACCTTAATCTCACAGATCTTTGAATTTAGCATACTGACAAACCTTTTAAAGGAATCCAGATGGGAACACTTTCACTTCATTATGAGAGAACTTTAAATTTTAGGTACTGACTGACTGTTTCAAGGGTTTAAAGGCTGCAGATGGGTAGAGCAGGCAACTGACCCCCATCCCAGGAAAGACCCCCATCCCGGCCTGAGCACCTCTAACCCAGCATAACCACCCCCCCCGTGACCCCCACCTCCCATGAAGGACCCCGTTGGGCTGGTTTAGCACACTGGGCTAAATCGCTGGCTTTTAAAGATGACAAAGGCAGGCTAGCAACACGGTTCAATTCCCGCACCAGCCTTCCCGAACAGGCGCCGGAATGTGGCGACTAGGGGCTTTTCACAGTAACTTCATTGAAGCCTACTTGTGACAATAAGCGATTTTCATTTCATTTCATTTCATTTGCCTGGAGGCAATTGTAGGGATGGTACTCATCTCCTTGCTACCCCTTGGTCAACCATGGAGCGGAGCCTGAAGGGGGGAATGAGGGAGACTGAAGGGGGTACTGGGGTGTGAGGGAGGACTGAAGGGGAGACTGGGGATTGGGGTGGCTAAAGGGGGCACCTGGGAGGGGATGAAAGGGATTACTGAAGAGGCAGGCGATTAGGGTGGGGGGGGTCCATTGCCAGCGATCCGGAGGGCTGCAGTAGCATTTTGTGACAGCCGCCCTTTAAAAATGGTGTTCTGTTCTCAGAGGAGCGGGACCTATCAGAGAGACTGGATCCTGCCCCTCTCACTTCCAGTAAGAATCATGGAATGGCACTGAAAACCCAATTGAAGGTAAAAGAATATTTAAATGCCATTATATGGTACATCGGGGTCGCTCCTAGCACCAGTGGGAATCACTCTGGTTTTCCCGCTGACCGGATCACTTTGTTGACAATCGGGAGAATGGTGCCATGAGTCTCGAACGACAACTGCAAATATTTGAGTAAGTCACCAGGGGAGTCCTGCAGGCACCCCCCACAAACAATATCCCTTCAGATTGGCATAGACCTCAAGGGCAATCAAAGGCCATTTTTTACCACATAGTGATCATGCAGGACTTAAATGTCCTCAACTTGGGCTTCCACATTGCATAAAATGTATTGCAGCATAGAGAAGACTGAAAGCATCACACAAATACTACCACACTCCCATTGCTGGAGTAGGTAATCAGTAGTAGGTTCAATGGACAGAGTAAACATTCAATGGAAATGGGTTTAGCTTAAGGTTATTGTTATTTGAAAGTAGAACGTACAAAGTGCAGTACATATTGATAATGTAGAAAGAAAAGAATGCTGAAATTATTAACTTAAGGTGTTTAATATTATGAAAGTAATGGACAAAATTGATAGATACTCATAGTTTTGAGCAGTTGAGGGGAAGAGTCATACATACAAGATTAAATGTAGGGGACACCTAGAACAGAGGACAGGGAAAACCTCCATAGAGAGCTGTATGACTCTGGAATTCACGTCTGGGGTTAATAGTTAAGGTTGAAACTATATGTGGAATTTAATGTTGGAAAAAGGGGGCGTCATTCTCCGACCCCCCGCCGGGTCGGAGAATGGCCGTTGGCCGCCGTGAATCCCGCCCCCGCCGAAGTCTCCGGTACCGGAGATTGGGCGGGGGCGTGAATCGGGCCGCGCCGGTTGGCGGGACCCCCCCGCTCAATTCTCCGGCCCGGATGGGCCGAAGTCCCGCCCAGAAATTGCCTGTCCCGCCGGCGTAAATCAAAGCTGGTATTTACCGGCGGGACAAGGCGGCGTCGGCGGGCTCCGGGGTCCTGGGGGGTGCCCCCACGGTGGCCTGGCCCGCGATCGGGGCCCACCGATCCGCGGGCGGGCCTGTGCCGTGGGGGCAATCTTTCCCTTCCGCCTCCGCCACGGCCTCCACCATGGCGGAGGCGGAAGAGACTCTCCCCACTGCACATGCGCGGGAAACTGTCGGTGGCCGCTGACACTCCCGCGCATGCGCCGCATTTCCGCGCCAGCTGGCGGGGCACCAAACGCCATTTCCACCAGCTGGCGGGGCAACAAACGCCATTTCCGCCAGCTGGCGGGGCAGAAATCCCTCCGGCGCCGGCCTAGCCCCTCAATGTTGGGGGTCGGCCCCCAAAGATGCGGAGCATTCCGCACCTTTGGGCCGGCGCGATGCCTGTCTGATTGGCGCCGTTTTTGGCGCCAGTCGGCGGACATCGTGCCGTTGGGGGAGAATTTCGCCCAGGGTCTCACCTAACTGCTGAAGAACTATCTCAGTTGAGATAGGCCCGGTGGAATTAAGTGTCCATCAAATACTTCAGAGCTGGGCCTTCCCTGGAATTTAAGACCCCTGAGATGGAAACTGGGTCTGAAATCTTGTAGCCCAATCAAGAGTCAGCAGGTCTTCGAAAATGTGCTCCTTCTTCCTCAACCATGAAAAAGGCTTTGACAAAGGGTCATCTGGACACACAACGTTAGCTCTTTTCTCTCCCTACAGATGCTGCCAGACCTGCTGAGATTTTCCAGCATTTTCTCTTTGGTCAGCAGGTCTCCATCGCTTGTCCTCTCCACCAGTAGCATTCGCCAGAGTGAGGTGAGATGGTAGATGGGGGAGGAAACGCCGGTGGTGACAGGAGGTTGGAGGAAAGATCATGGATGGTTCTCAACGCCACCCCTCCCACCCCCCAAGCCCCCTCCCCTCCCCCAACTCACAGAGGCCAGAGATCAAACCCATGCTTTTACAGGCTCCCTGGGTGATGATTTCTCTGCCTGATGCTAGTTGAATACCGGTGGCAGCGGTATTTAAGTGAGCATAAATTGCCCACTTAATAGCCTCAATTTGAATTCAGGCAGGAAGACCATCCATGACTCTTCCCACCAAAGACTTAATTGGACCGAGACAGGGTGGTGATGGATTCACCAGCTTGCACCCTGCTGCCCGATTAACTGCTGCACTGCTAAGGTGAGTACAAAATTCCACCCTAGATCAGCATTCAGGGTTAGATTGGATAGATAAATGAAGGAAAAGGAGTTGAAGAACTATGGGAACAAATGGGTTTGTATGATTGGAACTATTTTCTCATTTGGCGTGTAAATTGTGATATGGATTGGTGGGGTCAAATGGCGTTTTTCCACGTTGTGGTTCTGTAACTTTCTATGTATTTCGTGCCCTCGAGAAATTCCAGTGATGCACATTTAACGTGTAGCCACTATTGTAATGCAGGAAAAGACTTTGCCTAATTTTCAAACAACAAGCTTCCCCAAACAATAGTGAGATAAATAGCCAAATTCTATTTTTAATGATGTTTATTGAGGGATAAATGATCAGGATGCCAGGAGAAGAATTTTCCTAAAATTGCCGTGGCATCTTCTGCATCCATCTGGAAGGCAGACAGGAACTCAGTTTGAAGTCCTATTCAAAAGATTGGCCGTTGACATACAGCACTACCCCCAATACTGCATTGAGGTTTCAACCTTGATCAGGCATTTCGGATGGGGTTTGAACCCATCACTTTTACGATTAGAATCATTTTATCACTGATTCAAGACTGGCACCATGGGAAATGAAGTTGTTTGCTTCATGATTACATAAATTGTTTTAAAATGTCAATACACTGGGTCCAGCTTTAAAAATTCTGCAGTTGCGCAATTATTAAATAACACTGAAGACAGAGATGAAATAATGTTAATTTAGTACAGCCTGCAACAAGTTTAATATAAACAGCTCCGCTATTGCTCCAAAAAGTAATTGTCAAGTTCCAAAAAAGGCTTGGATTCAGCTAGTGCCTGTCATGACCTCAGGCGTTCCAAAACACTTCAGTCCAGTGACTACACTTCAAAAGTGCTTCATTGGCTGTAATGTTGCTGTGTTGTAATTAATCAAGCAGAACATGTACTTAACATGTATTGATTACGTTTGGTGAAACGGTGACTTTCTTATTGGACTGTTCCTCTGCCAAAAAAACTGACACAATGCATTGCAAATTTTAATGGCATAAAGCCAGGCTGCTGCAGACGTGTCACGATAGTCACCAAGTGTATTCCAGATGGGTTAAGATGAATAACAGAAGAAAGGGAGAATCAAAGGATGCAGGTTTCTTCAAAAAGTGAATGCATTGCTTTGACAGTAAACAGCAATAGATAAGAGTTTGATAGATTATGCTCACTAAATCAGTATTGTCTGGAAGTTATCCCTCGCGCCACCATAACTGTTGCTGTTATTGTAATTATGATGGATTTTCACTGCTCGGATTGTAAATTGGAGATATGAAGTACAGTTTGCAAACCATTTGAATTCAGCTTCAACTGGAGTCTACAGATTGTTTTAACCGGCAGTGCAGATTGCTCTATTTACAACTCAGAGTCAGCGCTAACACAAGTAATTCAAAACGGGTTAGAAAAGCATGTTGTTGAATATAGCTGTTGTTTGGAAAAGGCATAAAAGGCAGAGAGGATAGAAGTTGTATACAACAGATAAAAGTAGTTTGTATTCCCAAATATACCCACAGAAAAGACGGCACGTAGCTAATGACCACAGAAAGTAGTCAGGTCAGAGATATTTTTGTGAGGAAAGCAGACAGTCCTGTGCCGTGGTGGCCCAGATTTTGGAGTAAATAGGCTCTAGAGTTGGTTGTAGAGAGCAAATTGGATAGCACTTCTGGTAACAACATATGGGCAATTAAAAACTGAAGTTGCAATCTGAGTTTCCCTGGCCCTCCAGAAACTTTACTGTAATGGTATCTCACTGATCAACTCAGCATTGAAACACACTGAGGGAATTTCCACCAGCATTAAGAGATGAATTTAGCTGCATGTGAGAAGTGAGATCCATTAAAAGCACCATCGGGTCAGGATCCTGAATTCTTCCAGGTTTTAGTAAATGCAAGTGGAGAAACTCCTTGGAACTACCTGGAAGGTAATTAAATTATGCAAACAGGCGATACACAATGTGATCTAACCACCTTGTTCTGCCCGGCGCAGATCCAGGCGTAAATAGTGGGAAAGGCCAAAATCGAGATTCAAGCCCAGTTTGCTATCTAACAAGCCTGCTCCCAATGGTGAATTTTGGATCATGCCCAAATATGGCGTGCATATCATTGACCCCAATTAGCATCAACTTCTATCTCTTTAACAAGATTGAAGCCGAATGTAATGGCCTCCCGGAAATAAACTGGCTCCCAGCGAGACATCACTTGCTAAAAATGTGAAGCTGGCACAATGGCTGCTGAGGGGAACTGAAGAGGTGAGGAGCTATTTCCATTTTCAGGCATGCAGCTTGAGGACACCGGAGCTGCTGCCGTAGTGCTCAGTGATGGGGGCGGGGGGGGGTGTTGACAGAGGCCTTCATGCTATCTCGGAATATTGTGGATACCCATACCGTGGGCAACTACAACTGCTGTCTGTCTGTCCTATGAAAAACGTCCAGGACAGAGCCCTGCTCTTGATTCTATGCTGAAAGTCACGTAACGCCCGTTGACATTGAGCAGCCTCTAGCTTCAGAGCTGAAGGCTGTTGCTAATAAGTGTGGCGGTATGTATTAGGGGTAATACGGTACACCACGTGTCGACAGGCTATTGGTGGAGGGATGCCAGGTCCTGATAGAATCTGCCACCTACTGGACTCCACCCAGAAATGCCGGTATAAGAACCCAGCTTTTCCCTCCATTTCCCTCAGCAGCTGCATTCTGTAACCACGCTGCTGGGGATAAAGTTCTGCTTAATAAAGCCTTCAATTGACATTACCTCAACCTGCCTCGCGTCATATTGACAGTGCTACAATTTATTAAGCAGAATTTAAATTGAAGAAAACGACGTGGGAACATGGAGCTCCGAATCACCCCGGAGTGCCTGCACATCGCACCCCAAGCAGCTAACTCGGCCTCTATCTTCAAACACTGGATGGCATGCTTTGAGGGCTACCTCCGAACGGCCCCCGGCACACCAACTGACGAACAAAAGATGCAGGTCCTCTATTCCAGGGTGAGTCCTGTCGTCTACTCCCTTATCGAGGACGAGGACGGTTTCACCGGTGCCATCGCCGCGCTGAAGGATATCTTCATCCGGCCCGCCAACCAGGTTTTTGCTCGCTACCAGCTCGCCACACGACGGCAATTTCCGGGGGAATCGCTGGACGAGTTTTATAACGCCCTGCAGATCCTGGGTCGAAACTGCAACTGCCCGGCGGTAACAGCGAGTGAACACACAGAGCTCCTGGTCCGCGATGCGTATGTGGCAGGTTTGGCCTCTTCCCAGATCCGCCAGAGGCTTCTGGAGAAAGAATCTCTGGGATTACAGAAGCTCGGGCCCTGGCGGCATCCCTCGATGTGGCCTCGCGTAACGCCCGTGCCTACGCACCCCGACCGCACTACAGCCCCTTGGGCTCCGTGGACCCCCGCTGCGGTCGACTCTCCGACACCCCCCCCACCCCCGCAAACCTGCGCGGCCAAAACACCAGACCAACCGGGGGGGCCCCGCTGCTATTTTTGCGGCCAGCCGAAACACCCTCGGCAGCGATGCCCGGCCCGCGCGGCTACCTGCAAAAGCTGCGGGAAGAAAGGCCACTACGCGACGGTGTGCAAGTCCCGCGGGGTTGCCGCTATCTCCGGGGAAGAAACGGGACCACAGACCCAGCCCCCCCAGCGATCCACGTGTGACCAACGGACGCCGCCATTTTGGACCCCGGACGCCACGAGGGAGAGATGGGCGCCGCCATTTTGTCCATCCCCGACCGCGCTCGATCCGTGGACGCCCCCTTCTTGGATGAAGGACCCCGACACAGACAGCCACATACTGCCTGATTACGATGCTCAACTTCAACAACCACGTCTGGCTTCGACGACCCTCGACCAGTCGCGACCCCGGACGCTCCAGACTGCAACCACTACAGTCCTAGTGAATGGCTACGAAGCGTCGTGTCTTATCGACTCTGGGAGCACGGAGAGCTTCATTCATCCGGACACGATAAGGCGCTGTTCCCTCGTAATTCGGCCAAGCACCCAGAAAATTTTCCTGGTGGCGGGATCCCACTCCGTTCAGATCACGGGGTTCTGCATCGCTAACCTAACGGTGCAGGGGAGGGAGTTCCGAAATTACCGGCTGTATGTCCTCCCCCATCTCTGTGCGCCCACACTCCTAGGGTTGGACTTCCAATGCAACCTCCAGAGTTTAACATTTAAATTTGGCGGCCCTATACCCCCACTGACTGTCTGCGGCCTCGCGACCCTCAAGGTTGAACTCCCTTCCTTGTTTGCGAACCTCACACCGGAATGCAAACCCGTCGCCACAAGGTACAGTGCCCAGGACCGAGCATTTATCCGGTCCGAAGTCCAGAGTCTGCTGAAGGAAGGCAGCATCCAGGCTAGCAACAATCCCTGGAGAGCCCAGATGGTAGTTGTTAAGACCGGGGAGAAACAGAGGATGGTCATCGACTATAGTCAGACCATTAACAGGTACACTCAGCTAGATGCGTACCCTCTCCCCCGCATATCTGACATGGTCAATCGGATTGCACAGTACAAGGTCTTTTCCACCGTGGACCTCAAGTCCGCCTACCACCAGCTCCCCATCCGTCCCGGTGACCGCAACTATACTGCCTTCGAAGCAGGCGGGCGGTTATACCACTTTTTAAGGGTTCCATTCGGCGTCACGAACGGAGTCTCGGTCTTCCAACGAGAGATGGACCGAATGGTTGACCAGCACGGTTTACGGGCCACGTTCCCGTATCTCGACAACGTCACCATCTGCGGCCACGACCAGCAGGACCACGACGCCAACCTCCAAAAATTCCTCCAGACCACTCACGCACTGAACCTCACTTACAACAAAGAAAAATGCGTGTTCCGCACCAATCGTCTAGCCATCCTGGGCTACATAGTGCGTAATGGAGTGATAGGCCCCGACCTTGAACGCATGCGCCCCCTCATGGAGTTCCCTCTCCCCCACTGTGCCAAAGCCCTGAAACGTTGCCTGGGCTTCTTTTCTTATTACGCCCAGTGGGTCCCCCAGTACGCAGACAAGGCCCGTGCACTAATCCAGTCCACTACTTTTCCCCTGACGACAGAGGCATGCCAGGCCTTTAGCCGCATCAAAACGGATATCGCAAAGGCCACGATGCGCGCCATCGACGAGTCCCTCCCCTTCCAGGTCGAGAGCGACGCATCGGATGTAGCTCTGGCGGCCACCCTCAACCAAGCAGGCAGACCCGTGGCCTTCTTCTCCCGAACCCTCCACGCTTCAGAAATCCGCCACTCCTCAGTGGAAAAGGAGGCACAAGCAATAGTGGAAGCTGTGCGACACTGGAGGCATTACCTGGCCGGTAGGAGATTCACTCTCCTCACTGACCAACGGTCGGTTGCCTTCATGTTCGATAATGCACAGCAGGGCAAGATCAAGAACGACAAGATCTTGCGGTGGAGGATCGAACTCTCCACCTTCAATTATGAGATCTTGTATCGTCCCGGAAAGCTGAACGAGCCATCCGATGCCCTATCTCGCGGCACACGTGCCAATGTACAAGTGGACCATCTACAAGCCCTCCACGAGGACCTCTGCCACCCGGGGGTCACTCGTTTCTACCACTTCCTTAAGGCCCACAACCTCCCTTACTCCGTCAAGGACGTTCGAACAGTCACCAGAAACTGCCAGATCTGCGCTGAGTGCAAACCGCACTTTTTCAGGCCAGATAGAGCGCACCTGGTTAAGGCCTCTCGACCCTTTGAACGCCTCAGTTTGGATTTCAAAGGCCCCCTCCCCTCCACCGATCGCAACGCGTACTTCCTGAACGTCGTTGACGAATACTGCCGTTTCCCTTTCGCCATCCCCTGCCCCGACATGGCAGCGTCCATGGTCATTAAAGCCCTCGGTACCATTCTTACACTGTTCGGTTTCCCCGACTATATCCATAGCGACAGGGGGTCCTCCTTTATGAGTGACGAACTGCGTCAATTCCTGCTCAGCAGGGGCATAGCCTCGAGCAGGACGACCAGTTACAACCCCCGGGGGGACGGGCAGGTAGAAAGGGAGAATGGAACGGTCTGGAAGGCCGTCCTGCTGGCCCTCCGGTCGAGGAGCCTCCCAATTTCCCGCTGGCAGGAAGTCCTCCCGGATGCCCTTCACTCTATCCGGTCCCTGCTGTGCACCACCACGAATCAAATGCCTCACGAGCGCCTCCTCCTCTTTCCTAGGAAGTCCTCCTCTGGAACGCCACTTCCGACCTGGCTAGCAGCTCCGGGACCCATTCTGGTCCGGAAACATGTGCGGGCGCACAAGTCAGATCCGTTGGTGGAACAGGTGCATCTCCTTCACGCCAACCCGCAATACGCCTATGTGGAGTACCCCGATGGGCGACAGGACACGGTCTCCCTGCGAGATCTGGCGCCCGCCGGAGCTACCCACACACCCCCAACGCCAATCACCACCTCCTCACTCCCGCCGGTTCATCCCGCAGCCACCCCCTTCCCTGGGGGTTCGGTTCTCCTCCCAGACCCGCCCAGGAGTAAGGACACAGGGGACAGCGCTACGCTCCCAGAGTCGACGGGACTCGAGCCAGCGCCATCACCACCACGCCCGAGACGATCGGAAAGGACGACCAGGGCGCCCATCCGGCTCATCGAATCACTTTAACTCTCAACGTTTTTAGTTATTGTGTCTTGTATTAGTTATGGCATCATGCCGACCCTGTTTGGCCCGTTGGCCCAGTTTTCAGTTATTGTGTCTTGTTATAGTTATGGCATCATGCCGACCCTGTTTGGCCCGTTGGCCCAGTTGAAGCGATAATTTTGTGTTTTGTTCAAAGTTACGGCACAGTACCGACTCTGTAAACCCCTACCACCATGCAAACCACCATCCCGCCGGGTTTTTTTCCAACAAGGGGTGAATGTGGTGGTATGTATTAGGGGTAATACGGTACACCACATGTCGACAGACTATTGGTGGAGGGATGCCAGGTCCTGATAGCATCTGCCACCTACTGGACTCCACCCAGAAATGCCGGTATAAGAACCCAGTTTTTCCCTCCATTTCCCTCAGCAGTTGCATTCTGTAACCACGCTGCTGGGGATAAAGTTCTGCTTAATAAAGCCTTCAATTGACATTACCTCAACCTGCCTCGCATCATATTGACGGTGCTACAATAAGGAATTGGCCTTGTTAGTTGTGAGAGCACTTCACAGCTGCAGGTTGTATTTGTTGCTTGCTCCTGCTGGTGGCTGTAAATGCCTGGAGGCTGCTGTTGCTGTTTCCTTCCTTTTCTGGAGCTGGAAAGAAGGACAATTTTTTCTAAGATACCTGGGTCCTGGAACGCTGGGCTCAGGGGGATGTATGAGTCCAGAAGGCAATCCGTTTGAAGCAAGACGACACTGCGTAACTGGTGCACAACATTGTTCCAAACGGGCCACCTGCTAATCTAGTCGAAGAAATGCCTTCGCAGATTGCTGATGCCTTTAATCTAATAATCTTTATTAGTGTCACAAGTAGGCTTACATTAACACTGCGATGAAGTTGCTGTGAAAATCCCCTAGTCGCCACATTCCGGCGCCTGTTCGGGTACACAGAGGGAGAATTCAAAATGTCCAATTCGCCTGACAGCACATCTTTCAGGACTTCGAGGAGGAAACCGGAGCACCCGGAGGAAACCCAGGCAGACACAGGGAGAACGTGCAGACTCCGGACAGACAGTGATCCAAGCCGGGAATCAAAGCTGGGACCCTGGAACTGTGAAGCAACAGTGCTACCCACTGTGCTACCGTGCTGCCCATTGTTGCTGATGAGGTGAGTGCTGCATATAACTGCAGCTTAAGAGCCAGTGGAATATGTGGATGCCAGGATTTGGTTCTGGTGAGATTGGCCTCGGCGGAGAATGGCACTGATAGGTGGAACAAGTCACACATTGATGGACAGATCATTTCTACGATAAAGTCCTGGACATGATGACACATTCTCAGGCTTATGCTCCGTTTCTGTTGAGGAACCTGCGAGAGGTGATGCCCTACGTTTGTTTTTTGTGAAATTGAGCTGATATAGCTTTATATTGGTACCAATATGGAATGGTGATGCTTCCTTGTTGCTTAATAGTTAGTGTGATATGTGGAATGTTACATAGCTGATTTTCAAAACTTTGTTACTGTTGACCATTTAATAAACAAAATATTCTCATGTGCATTCTCATGGGCACACGTGCTGTGTCTCAGACGATGATTAATGCATTGCATTTCAATCAAACTCTGAACCTTGAACAGTGTGCCTGACCTCTAGAAGCACTAGCACCACAGAGTCAGCACTCAACAATCAAACACTCAAGAGCTGGGCTTCAGCACTGGGGATATCCTCACGACCATAGGCTAAGTGTGTGGATCAGGGAAAGGCACCTGAGCACGATCTCCCTAATGTTTCCGGCTGGCGTCTGGGGTTTAGGGGTTCCTGCTGTGGCTGGGGGCGAGTGTGCAGAACAAGGACTTCCAGCACAACTGGCTCGGTGGATGACACTCCGAGAAGGCGAGACATGTAAGGGTGGAGTGGAGATGGGGGATTTGAGGGGCCTGGGGTGGAAGCCCTAACTGATCGTCAGTCTCTCTCCTTCCCCAATTCCTTACAGATACCAAATTGGCTGGTGATGTTGATCTCGCACAGGATGCCCTTGTGGTGCTGGTGCCAGCCCTGGCGACCAGACGCTGGAGAAGGCAGCAGCAGTGTCGATGCAGGCTGGAGGTGGCACCTCATGTGGTGGGGCTGCCGCACACCCTGAAGACTCGGCCACCCATCAGGCCCAGGAAGGAGCCAGAGGGAAACCCCAGCGACAGCCTAATGTGCACAGGCGGCGTTTGTCTTTTGAGAAGATGACGGGCAGCATGAGCTGCATGAGACTCCGTCTCAACAAAGAGATAGCATGGCACCTGTGGCATGCTCCCATGAACTTGGCACCCTGTAGAGGAGGAGGACACCCCCTCCTGGTGGCCACAAAGGTTACTGCAGCCCTGAACCTTTACGAAACCGATTCATTCTCGGGCTCGACCGGGATGTTTCTGGCATTTCCCAAGCTGGAGCCCACATGAGGATCCATGAGATTGCGGAAGCCCTGTATTCCCGGGCAGCTGACCTGATCAACTCTGAACCGGACCAAGCCCACCAAGAGCCCGAGCTGCAGGAATCTCCGCCATCACCGGGGTGCCCTAGGTCCAGAGGGTAATTGATGGCACACATGTTGCCTTGCGTGCACCAGGGCATCAGGGAGCAGCCTTCATTAACCGGAAGATCCCTGGAATCTTAAAACACCGTCCCAGGATGATGGGTTGGTACTTGGAAAATAAGGGGTACCCACTGATTTCCTGGCAGATAACGCCAGTGCAGAGGTCAGAGAGTGAGGCGGAGACCCGATAAAATGAGGTCCATGATGCCACCTGTCATTGCGCGATGTTTCAGCTGCTCAAAATGACATTCCGATGCCTGGTCCGCTCTGGTGGTGCACTGCAGTACAGCCCCCAGAGTGTCTCCCACTTTGTGGTGGTCTGCTGTGCCCTCCACAACCTGGCACAGCAGTGGAGCAACATGCTGGAGGAGGAGGAGGAGGGGGCATGAGACCTCATCTGAGGAGGGGATGGTGGATGAGAAGGGAGAGGATCCACAGGAGGAGCTGGAGGATGGAGGGCATGCCTTGACAACGATCTAGCATGCCCGGAGGATCAGGGAGGCCCTCATCATTGCCCGATTCTCATACGACGAGGCTTTGTCTGTCAGCTCACCCTCTATTCCCCCCCCCATTCCCCTCCTTCTCCCCCTTTCCACTCCTTCACCCCCATTCCCCGACCCACACACATGGGCCTGTGTTGGCACTGTCAGCAGGTCAATATACAAGGCAGAAGAGTGATGATCACTCGCTGTGAGGAAAGCTCTGGTGCTCCTTAGTTTATGCCAAAGTCTGACTCAGTCTTTTTTCTGACATCCCGCTCAAACCCATCTTCTGAACGTGGTCTGCATCGGGGGTCTCCCCATTGACTGCACCGTGGTGTTGATGCCCTCAGCGATGCTCCTCAGTGACTGGGCCATGCTCTGCAGTGTCTCGACAATGTCCATCCGCATCTGGGACACATTCCTCAGGGACCGGGACATGATGTTGAGGCCCTCAGCCATGGTCGTCACAGATTGAGCTGTGCCTTGGACACCACCATTCAAGACGCTGACCTTGTGCTGCAATCAACTGCGAGCACCACCCTAGCAGTGTTGGCCTCGGTGCCACGCATTGTTGGCATCACCTCCTGCACCTGTAGCCTTTGGGACTCCTCTGCGGATAAGCACAACCCTCCTGAATCTCATGGCCACATCTTAGCATCTGCATCAGCTCTGCGATAACCTTGTCCAGAGACTCAGCATCTGACCGGGCTCAGCTGAGTCCTGGGATCCAGTTGTCCTCCAACTGCTGAGACTCCCTTGGATGTTCCTGCCTCCACCTGATGTGCATCAGCAACTGTGCGGTGCTCACCAGATTGTACCCCAGACGCTTGTCCACTAATATCGCCCACCAAAGTGTGTATGTCCCTGTGCTGGCCAACATCTCTGTCTGTGACTGCTCTCCGCGGTCAACCCCATGATGTCCAGGGCCCGTTCCTCATAGGGGATGAGCTGATCTCTGGTAATCCTCCCCCCCCCCCCCCCCTCCCTGGTCCTTTCCCGCCTATTATGGGCCATCTTCTCCTGCGGGGACAAAGATTGTGAGACACACACTTGATGGATCAGTGGGGTCTATGGCAGGTGGCATGTGTGGGCACTGCAACTGGACATGAAGGGGCTGTGCTGGTAGGTGCCAGGGAGTGCTGAGGAACAAGCAAAAAGATCGGATGTGGGGAGTGTGCGAGTTTCGGCCACTGATTTGTTGGGGTTTGGGAATTTGAGGAGAGGCAGGCAGACCTGATGCCAAGAGAGAGATGGTAACTTACCCTTGAAACGTGGTGGAGTTTGTTGATCTTCTTCCTACATTGTACGGTGGTCCTACTGTTCATGCTCTACGAACCGACAGCCGCTGCCACTGCCCCCCAGGCGCCATTGGTGGCCCTGCTGCTGGGCCTCCGATCCCCTCGGAGGAACAGAATACCTCGTCACACCTCCACTGCGTCCAAAAGCCTGGCCAGGTTGGCATCGCCAAAGCGAGGAGCAGGGCTGCGCACTGCCATGCTTGTGTGTTGACTGGGAGTGAATGGTGGTGAGGGAAAGTTTTAAAGCACTCCCCCCCCCCCCCCCCCCCCCCCCCGTTCGTGATGAGTGCCATTAAATATGGGCTGCGATCTCTCCAACCCGGCCATCGAGAAACAACTCGCCAAAAAAGCCCAAAAGGGTGTCACGGGCAGCACGGTAGCACAGTGGTTAGCACCGTTGCTTCACAGCTCCAGGGTCCAGGTTCAATTCCCGGCTTGGGTTACTGTCTGTGTGGTGGCTGCACGTTCTCCCCGTGTCTGCGTGGGTTTCCTCCGGGTGCTCCGGTTTCCTCCCACAGTCCATAGATGTGCGGGTTAGGTGGATTGGCCATTCTAAATTGGCCCTTAAGTGTTGAAAGGTAGGTGGGGTTACAGGGATAGGGCAGGGGAGTGGGCCTAGGTTAGGGTGCTCTTTCGGAGGGTCGATGCAGACTCAATGGGCTGAATGGCCGACACCGCACTGTAAGGATTCCATGATTCTATAAAAATGACACGTCGAGATTTTTCTGTTAAATCACACCCAAAGTGTCTCTTTCGCCCTGTAATCTGGCTTTAACAAGACAACAGACCTATTTCCCTGAGCTGTGTGAAGCTCAACAGGATCACTGAGGATGAGTGCACAGCAGGGAATGCTTCTTCAGTCCAACTTACAGGCTGGGAAGTCTTTGATCTGACATACTGAAGAGCTCCAGCCATGGTCTGGTGAAAGGTTTGCTCCTTCTCAGGGAGTGCTTTCACTGATTGGCGGAGTGGAGTTCCGTTCCTTTGAATTTTAATTGTTATTTGAAATGTAAAATAATAAAAATGTTGGTAAGTTTTATAAAATAACATTTTCTTTCTCTTTTGTCTCTCTCTTAATTGAATCCTTCTCTATCTTTCCTGATATTGATTTATTTCCCCAATTTGAAATTAAGTATTTATTCTAACTTGCACTTCCTAGTTCAGACTGTGGGCGAGATTATCCGACCCCCCCCCCCCGCCGAATCGGAGAATCGCCGGGGGCTGGCGTGAATCCCGCCCCCGCCGGTTGCCAAATTCTCCGGCACCGGATATTTGGCGGGGACGGGAATCGCGCCGCGCCGGTTGGCGGGCCCACCACCCCGCGATTCTCCGGCCTGGATGGGCCGAAGTCCCGCTGCTAAAATGCCTGTCCCGCCGGCGTAGATTAAACCACCTACCTTACCGGCGGGACAAGGCGGCACAGGCGGGCTCCAGGGTCCTGGGGGTGCGTGGGGCGATCTGGCCCCGGGGGGTGCCCCCACGGTGGCCTGGCCCGCAATCGGGGCCCACCGATCCGCGGGCGGGCCTCTGCCGTGGGGGCACTCTTTCCCTTCCGCCTTCGCCACGGTCTCCACCATGGTGGAGGCGGAAGAGACTCCCTCCACTGCGCATGCACGGGAATGCCGTCAGCGGCCGCTAACGCACCCGCGCATGCGCCGCCTGGAGCTGTCATTTCCGCGCCAGCTGGCGGGGCACCAAAGGCCTTTTCCGCCAGCTGGCGGGGCGGAAATTCGTCCGGCGCGGGCCTAGCCCCTTAAGGTTGGGGCTCGGCCCCCCAAGATGCGGAGCATTCCGCACCTTTGGGGCGGCGCGATGCCCGACTGATTTGCGCCGTTTTGGGCGCCAGTCGGCGGACATCGCGCCGATACCGGAGAATTTCACCATGTAGCTTTATTCAGAATATTTTAACCAGGTTGATTATGGAGTGACACAGTTCTCCTGTGTGACCCTGTTCACACAGATCCCCTGTACAGGATGCTGTCCTGAAAGGGCTTTCTAACTGCATAAAATTCAAGTGCAAAACCCCACAGAAAGCCTGCGGGTGAATGCAAGTGTGAATAATGGCTAGAGCCATTCATTCACCACTGACCACAAAGTCTAGCCCCATTGCCTGTATTCTATAACAAGCTCAGCAGGTGAAAAACAACACCATTGGCTTATGCCTGCTTTGATCTTGTGTTGATAACTAGAATAAGCATTTAAATATGTTGACTAAAGAAATTTTGTTGCACTTTTAGTCAAACAAGATTGCATTGTTAACTCTCAAATTCTCATTGACAATTTGTTAATGCAAGTAAAATTCACATTGTAAAATTATACAAATTAAAAGGCCCTCCCTGTTCAAGAGCTACGATTACAGAATGTTACCATCCTGCCATCTGAGCCCCGGCCTCCTGAGAGTGTATTGATAAGGGGTGGATGAATTGGATTCACGAACCCACATGTCTCTGGATTGGGGCCTATGAAGCAATGCCAACCTACTACCGGTACAAATGACTCAAGCTGAACACAGGTCGGTTGTTCTAATTTTGTTTTGTGCTCATCATGGAAGCATAAATTAGCACCAAGTAACGGGCATCCAATGTCAGATCCAATGCCATGTCCAGATGCAGTTCAATGCTCCATCTACTCCAATCCAACAATATGCCTCAACTCTAACCTCCAAAGAGTATATCTTACAGAAGTTGATCATTTTGTATTTCCACATCACCCATCCTATGGCCAAGCGTGACTGTAAATTCATACCAGTTTTGGGCTGAGGACTTATGTCCAGTAGAAACTAGATTGTGACTGCCCAAGTTCATTTTGCATAAAATTCCTTATCGGCGACAGACAGAAATTACACTTTCATCCTATTAAAGAGGAGGCTTTCAATCCAGACTGGGAATCCAGGTCACAGAGGTGAACATCGGTGTCTAATGCACTTCCTCACCACAATTCAGAACTCATTAAATCGCAATGACCAGCAGTACTCTCAATTAATAATAATAATAATAATAATCGCTTATTGTCACGAGTCGGCTTCAATGAAGTTACTGTGAAAAGCCCCTCGTCGCCACATTACGCCGCCTGTTCGGGGATTGAACTCGCGCTGCTGGCATTGTTCTGCATTACAAGTCAGCTGTTTAGCCCACTGTGTTAAACCAGCCCCAATTAGCTTCTTCATTCGCAATCATGCTTTAAGGAATGAATTTTTAACCAGATCTTCCATTATATCTCCACCACTATTCTTCTGCACATCTGTAATTAGAAATTGAAGAATGAGAAAAGCATCTCAGTCAATAACTCAATTTCGACAAAATCCTATATGTCATTTGTCTTGTGCCTGGAATTCCAAGAAACAGCTGCCAACTAAAACCTTAATATGGGAACAGAACCACGAAATCATAGAAAATGCATGGCCCATCATGTCTGCGCTAGCCAAACAAAGAGAAAAAGAAATCAAGCTGCTCAGTTCAATCCCAATTTCCAGTGCCTGGTCCATAGCCTTGCAGGTCACAGCACTCTCAGGTGCAGATCCAGATCGCTTTTAAATGAGCTGCGTTTTTCAGCCCCAACCACCAATTTGGAGAATGCATCCCAGGCGGCCACACTCCTCAGTTGTCACTGCCTCATCAGGTGCGACTGTCGCTGGCAGTGTGTGGGCCTCCAGGTCAGAATGCAACCCTAGCAAACCCTGATTTACTTCCTGGAGCTGCCTCTCCACTACAGTCATCACACTCGCTGCGGAAGAAGCTGTGTACATTTTGAACTCTGGGCCAAAGCAGTGCTTACGTTCTGCACGGACTCCTCCAACAAAACGAAAGCTGCCCAGTTAGGCACCGGCAAGGCAGACCCAGTAGGGACCTACCGTGTGATGTATATAATAATGATTGTAAATAAACTAAGTTTCTTTGAACTACTCAGTCTGAACTCTTTCGTGGCCTTATAGAAATCCCAGAAATTGCTGGGAATCAGTCCATAAATCTTGGTCCAATCCCAAACCGCTCCAGAACTGCCATCATCTTTTGGAAAATTTGGATATTAGAGCAAGACAGCTAGCCTCACTCTAATGTGCAGATTCCCGAGGTACTTGAGGATTTGTGATTCAACCCCTTTGTCTCAGAGACCTTGGGTGAGCGCCATTCAGCACAGGTCCCCAAATCTGGAGTCAGGCAGGGCTGCCCTCTCTCCTCTGCCCTGTTTGTGTGCTGCATAGAACCTTTTGCCGAGTCCATCAGGAAGGATCCGGGTATAGGAGGAGTGACGATCCCAGGCAGTGGAGACATGCAAGTCAAGGCCTCCCTGTACATGGACGACGTCGCCGTCTTCTGCTCGGATCCTGCGTCTGTATGCAGGCTCTTGAATGCCTGTGACCAGTTTGAACTGGCCTCGGGAGACAAGGTAAACCGTGGCAAGAGCGAAGCCATGTTCTTTGGGAACTGGGCCGACCGGCCCTTTGTCCCCTTCACTGTCAGGTCAGATTACCTGAAGGTGCTGGGGATATGGTTCGGAGCTGCTGGGGCGTGCACCAAAAACTTGGAGGAGCGCATAGCCAAGGTAAGACAGAAACTGGGCTGGTGGGAGCAACGCTCCCTCTCTATTGCGGGCAAAACCCTGGTCATCAGGTGTGAGGTACTCTCGGTGTTACTGTACGTGGCGCAGGTCTGGCCCATAACCCGACCCTACGCCACAGCAGTCACCTGGGCCACCATCAAATTTATCTGGAGATCCAAGATGGACCATGTCCGAAGGGACACCATGTACAAACCTCTGGAGAAGGGAGGGCAGAACGTACCCAACGCCTCCCTCATCCTGTTGGCCACCTTTGTGTCCAGCAGCATCAAGCTGTGCATGGACCCCCGGTATGCAAACACCAAGTGTCACTACATACTGAGGTTCTACCTGTCCCCGGTGTTACGAAGGATGGGCCTGGCCTCATTGCCGCGGAACGCTCCAAGTAGTTGGACCATGCCGTACCACCTGTCCTTCGTGGAAAAGTTTTTGAAGAAAAACACCTTTGACCACAAGGCAATGAAGCAGTGGTCAGCACGTAATGTCCTCGAGGCCCTCAGGGAAAAGGAGACTGTGGAGGACGTTGGATGGTTCCCTGAGCAGACTGTCAGAGTCATCTGGCAGAACGCCTCATCACCAGAACTTTCAAACAAGCACCAAGACCTAGCTTGGCTGGTGGTGAGAAGGGCCCTCCCTGACAGATTCTTCATGTATACCCGAAGGCTCAGCGCCAATGCACGCTGCCCTCGGAGTGGCTGTGGGGGAAATGAGATGGTCACCCACCTCCTTATGGAATGTGCCTTTGCAAAGAAGGTCTGGCGAGAGATGCAGTGGTACTTGTCAAGGTTCATCCCGAGCAGCTCTGTGACACAGGACTCTGTGCTCTACGGACTGTTTCCAGGGACACACACCAAGACAAACATCAACTGCTGCTGGAAGGTCATCAACTCGGTGAAAGACGCTCTTTGGTCTGCCCGAAACCTGCTGATCTTCCAATGCAAAGAATTGTCCTCGACCGAGTGTTGCAGACTGGCACATTCCAAGGTCCAGGACTACGTGCTGAGGGACGCACTCAAGCTTGGGGCAGCTGCCTCTAAGGCGCAATGGGGAAAGACCACGGTGTAAGGTCTTTCCAGCAAATGTACACCGAGGGGCGGGTAACAGTGTAAACCCCCCTCGGTCTAGGCCACCAACACTCCAATGTATAAAAGAAACATGACAATGTAAATATTTAAGAAGGAATTGTAACGTAAAGAGTGATATGTGTGTAATATTATCAAAACTGAATGGAAGAAAGTCAAGGCAATGTGTAACTCTGATGGAAATGTACAGGCAAGACAATTCGAAATGTTCTGCAATGTTTATGATAGATTTTATGAATAAAGTATATTTTTTGAATTAAAAAAAACAAAACAGGTCCCCACAAATGGGCACATGGGGGTCTCCCAGGGGATTGGAGGCCCCCAGCTGCGCAGCTTTTAGGTAGGGTAGTGCCCTGGCACTGCTGGTGCCACCTGGTTATCCTGGCAGTGCCAGCTTGGCACCCTGGCAGTGCCTAGGTGCCAGCACTGCCAGCTGGCATGGGCACTTCCAGGGTGCCAGGGTGGCATTGCCAATCTGACACCCTGGCAGTGCCACCTGATCACAGTGGCACTGCAAGGATGCCAGGCTGGCAACACCAAGGTGCCTGGGTACCAGGTTGGGACAGTCAGCGGTTGGGTCCGGGGGGGGGCCTTGGCCGAGGCCCCAGGTAGCCCTGTTTTGTACAGTGGGGAGAGGTGCCAAGGTAGTTCCCAGCCCTAACCCCATTCACCGGGGGGGCAAGACCCCCCCCACAAGGTGCCGGTTATGCTTGATCCACGTTTGTGGAAACCAGTAACAAATAGCGCCCTGGCGAGGTCTCACAGGCGCGGCCATTGAGGGCTGAAAGCAGGGTCCAGGTATTTAAATAAGTCATTGCCGATCTGGAGGGCGTGATCCAGATTGCACTAGGCAGAGTGAGTCGGGTGACTCACGATTGGCTCGGATCCCAATTTGGGGCTCTCGAGCAATCCTCCTTTTGCGCCCATATCCGTGCTGAATCGTCACCCTCATCTGGAGTATTGTGCACATTATTAGTCTCCTTACTTAATAAAAGCGTTAGAAATCGTTCAGAGAATGTTTTCTAGACTAATACCAGCAATGGGCGTGTTGTCTTATGAGGAAAAATTGGAGAGACGAGGCTTGTATCCACTAAAGTTTAGAAGAGTAAGAGGGGACTCGATCAAAACCATTTAAGATCCTGAGGGATTTTGACAGGGTGGACGTGAAGAGGATGTTTCCTCTTGTGGGAGAACCTAGAACTAGAGGACATTGTTTAAAAATAAGCGTTACTCATTTAAGACGGAGATGTGGAAATGTATTTTCTCTCAGAGTTTGAATGGAACTCTCTTCCTCAAAAGGTAGTGAAAGCAGAATCTTCGAACATCAATTCATTTACTTTGTAATGAATGCTGTGTTCATTCTTCAAATTGTTTTAAGGCTGAGCTAGATAGCTTCTTGACGAACAAGGGGGTGAAAAGTTTATGGGAGTAGGCAGGAATGAGGAGTTATGGTTAAAATCACATTAGCCATTAGGTTATTGAATGGCAGAGCAGGCTCGAGGGGCTACTCCTGCCCCTCATTCATATGTGCGAATGTAAAACTAAAGACTCTTTATCCAAATGCGCGTAGCATTCATGACAAAGTAAATGAATTGATAAAGCACATTGAAGTAAACAAATATGGGGCTGGATTCTCCGTTTCTGAATCTGAGTGTTGACGCCAACAGAGAATCCGTGGACTTCCACGTCAGAAAAATTGGCGTCAAACCCGCCCCAATTCCACTACCGGTAAGGGGCTCGCACCGGTGCTGTGTGGAATACCATTGATTCCCATGAAAAACGGTGTTGGATTCGCCGGGACTGTTATCGACACTCGCATGGCTGACAGCCTCGCTTAAACAAACAATACACCCCCCCCATACGCACACCGATCGGAGCCAAGAAAGGGGCAGGTTGTGCTGGAGCACCCATACAGCTGATGGGTCTGCTGGGGCCAGAGGGCACCCAGGGGGGTTTCTCGGGGGGGGGGGTCACCTATACAACCCAGGGCACCAGATTTAAAACGGGCTGTCAGCGGCATGCCCAGCCGCATGGCTGCTTTGCTGGCTCTGGTAATGGTGTTGCGTACCCGTCCACCCCGACCCCACAGCCCACCTCCTGTCCATCCCTCCCCCCCCTACTCCCTCCCCCAGCCCTGGCAGAAGCCCCCCAGCCAGCCTCACGGCTGTCGTCGAAGTATGGTGGTGCCGGGCACTGTCTGTACGCCCTCTCTCTCTCTCAGCAGCCACCATGCCAGGTTCACGATTTGTGAGAGCACACATGGACTGCGCTGTCAGGAACTCGGGCCATTGGAGGCGGAGCATCGTGGGTGGGCCCACTAATGGTGTTGCAACTATGCGCGGCGTGCGCCGTATTGACGCCGTTTTCGAGGAGATGGAGCATCGCGATTCGGGGTCAAACCGGCGCCTGCTGCGTTTTCGGCGTCGGGAGCTATTCTCCGCCTGATTGCACGCCCCGATTATGGCATCAGCTAAAGGAGGATCCTGCCCAACATCTTCTAACCATTGCAGAGATGGAGCTGCAGGTTGGCAAGGAAAGGATCCTGAATATTGTGGGATATATGACATTCAAGAAGAATAAGAAGCAAGCTAAAGGTAAAGGGGTAGTCTGGGGCACTCATAATCAAAGATGGCATTGATGCAATATCTAGAGATGACCTTGTTTCAAGAAATCAAGATGTAGAATCAGTTTGGGTGGAAATGAGGAATAGTAGGGAAAATAAGTCATTAGTGGTAATGGTCTACAGATGCTCTAAGAGTAACTTATGGACCTACTGTACTTAGATTGCCACATGATAGAAGCTCATAGTGTAGAGCGTAACGTACTAGCATGGATAGAAGATTGGCTGGCTGGCATAAAACAGAGAGCATGCATAAATGGGTCTTTTATGATTGGAAGGATGTTATTAGTGAAGTGCTGCAGGGGTCTGTGGAGGCCTCAATTATTTCCAACTTATATCAATGACTTAGATGAGGGGTGAGAAGGCAAATTTAAATTTGCAGATGGCACAAAGATAGGCAGGAAAGTATGATGTGAAGAAGACAAAGAGTCTTCACATAGACACAGATAGGTGAGGGAGTAGGCAAAAAGTCTGGAAGATGGCGTATAATGTGGGAAAATGTGAAGTTGTTAACTGGCAGGAAGAATAAAAAAGTAGACTATTACTTAAATAGAGTAGAGTTGCAGAATTCCAAGGTGCAGAGAGGTCTAGCTATTGAATGAGTCGCAAAAGGTTAGTAAGCAAGTCCAGCAAGTAATTAAGAAGACAATTTTGGTCTCTGTATTTAAGGAAGGATGTAAATGCATCATGAGGCAGTTCAGAAGAGTTTACCAGATTGATACCTGGAATAAGCAGGTTGACTTATGAGGAAAGGTTGGACAGACTGGGTTCATTTCCGCTGTAGTTTTGAAGCGCGAGGGGTGACTTAATTGAAGTAGAAAAGGTCCTGAATGGTCTTGACAAGTGGGCGTGGAAAAGATGGGTTTGGAGCTCTGCCTCAGAAGCTAATGGAGGTGGAGATCATTGAATAGATTAACGGCGAAAGTAGCTAGATTCTTGTTAAGGAAGGGAATCGTAGTTTATTGGCAGTAGATGAGACTAGAATTTGAAACACAAACAGATCGACCATGATCCAATTAAATGCCGATCCAGGTGGGGGAGGGGATGGGGTGGCCTACCTCTGCCCCTATTTCATAATGTCGTTTGTTCATACATTCGACGAAAGAATTAAAAAAGCAAGGACTCTCGGCCCTGAATAAAATCTTGAAATTGAAGGTGTATTTTATTTTCTCCTTCTTACTTGCAGTGAAGTATTCCATATTCTAATCACTCTCTGCATGCACAAAGCTTTCCCTTTTTATCTAATCTGCTCCCGCTTCATGGTAGAGACTTAATATTTGAATTGCAGCGTGACATATGGCTCGCTAACCTCTACATCTGTTATACATTCCAAACTAAAATGATTAGATCGGAGAGGAATTTGTTTACAGTTTTCGTTTGTGAATAATGATGCGAAGGATCCATTTTGCTCATCTGCAATTTCCAAGTCTCCTACAATATATCTGTCAAACTTAAGAATTTCTTAAGAGGCGAAAACACTTCTTTGCCTCGAATTTGCCACAAATCAATTTCTGTTGTTTTCTTCCTTCTCGTTGTTTCCTAATTACTGTGTAACTCCTCACTTCAGTACATTTCGTTTCATCCACTTGTTTACCCTCTAATTTAAAATAATTTTGCTTCATCTTTGTTTTTTTTTCACTTGCTCATTCAGCCGCAGCAGCACAAAAGCAGAATTACTGCGGAAGCTGGAGATCTGGGGCAAAATTCTCCTACCAGCCCCGCCACATTTCTGCCCCGACCGGCCGGCGGGAGTCTCCGTAACACCGGCCGGTCAATGGGGTTTCCCATTGTGGGGCAGCCCCACGCCGTTGGGAAACCCCCGGGCGCCGGCAAAACGGAGACTCCCGCCGGCAGAGAATGACGCCCCTGGAATGAGAAAACACTGAACTCTGGCAGCATCTGACGAGAGAAACAAGAGATGGCCTTTCAGCTGGATCACCTTCCATCAGAATGCAGGGAACCCAAAACATGAATTCTCCTTTTCTCTCCGCAGACCTAGCCTGACCTGCGAAGTATATTTTATTTTTATTTCAGTCACAGCAGTACTGGAGCCCACAGTTCCAGCATAGGGTCGGGAACCGGGCGAATCACAAAGTAATGGCCAGAACTGAGGGTGGGAGCCATTTTTCCAGAACTCTCCCCACTTTATTTGTTGGCCACATTCCAGTGAAGGGGGGAGGAGAGACGTTCCTTTTCTCATCCCCCTACATCAAAGCTGTATGTTTGGAAGACTTCCAAGGCTAACGCTGGAATTTCTATGAATTGCACCGTCAGAAGGCTTCAGTGGAGCATTCACTAGCTGAAAGCTAGTATGAGTACTAGCATGGATAGAAGATTGGCTGGCTGGCATAAAACAGAGTCTGTATGAGTCACAAAGCCCTGACCTGCTCACTTTGAAAAAAAATGATTTTTCAACTTTCAACTGACTGGAAATTTTGCAATTTGAAATGACAGAACTGCTTAAAAATGCAAGGCCACCATCCAAGGTGAAGGTAAAAAATAAACAAAAAGACACACCCTCAAGGAAGTGTGAAGACAGAGACATTTCCAATAATTCAAAGATCCATTGAAACTCATCACCTTCGAAGGAATAGACATACATTGCAAAGTGATGGATCTTGAAACAATGGCTTCCACAGGCAGGCCCATCCAAAGCCCCATGGGAACGCACAATGGGTGAAGTATAACAGGTCAGGCTGCAGTCAGAGAGATTGAAAGTGACTCAGGGAATATCAAGAAAGCTTTTTAGCAGAGGAAACAGGCTGAAAGGTTGTGCTCTTTCGCTCTCTTCTCCTTTGGAAAATGTGCGTCACCCAGTTCAAGACATCAACTGTTAGAAAATTACCAGCGAACTGAGATCTCATAACAATCTGCATCATCTATATCTGGCCCCATCCACAAAACCAGCTACTCCAAATCGGCCACAACATTTAACAATCTACGCCTCAAGGACAATCAAAGGACGCTTTACAAGATATTATTTTAACTGTTTTTATTGGACTCTAGCTTTCCTTATTTCTGATACCTGTGTGTGACATTGCATTTTTATTACCTTTTTCTTTTGGGTTTTGCGGTGAATAAATTTACTCTTTCTTTAATGAAAAAAATGAAAATGAAAATCGCTTATTGTCACAAGTAGGCTTCAAATGAAGTTACTGTGAAAAGCCCCTAGTCGCCACATTCCGGCGCCTGTTCGGGGAGGCTGGTACGGGAATTGAACTGTGCTACGGGCCTGCCTTGGTCTGCTTTAAAAGCCAGCTCTTTAGCCCTGTGCTAAACCAGCCCCGTAACTCAAGAAAACCTTGTTTGGTTCTTATTGGTCACTGCAGAAATATTTGGATTCGGAAAAAGAATATCCTCGTGAGAAAGAAACTTAAAACCTTTGTCGTGGTCAATCAAGCAGGCTGAATGCAGGGGGAGGGGCATCAGTTCACTCCATCAGACCTGGTCACAACAGTATCACTGAGGCTTTCTACTGATGGGGGAAGAGGGGGGGGGGGGGGGGCGGGAATTGATTGATCATCTCTTCCCAAAAGGTAAATTAGCTTATTTTAAGAGTTCAATGACAGTGTTATTTATTTTTTTAAATTTGGTCCAAAACAACCTCAAAGGAATTCCAGCTCCATTATAAGCATTCAGGTGGCTATTAAACCTCCACTGGCTCAGGGGAACAGAACTATGGTGCTCCTCAAATAATCGTTCCAATCCAGCACTTCATTCATAATACTTCCAAACATAATTCACTATTTAATATCTCTAAGACCATTTACAATTCTGGTTTTGTACCCGGCCTGTTCAACAACCTTCTTTTCAATCAAGTAATGGCAGTCCCATTCTTAACCATGAACACAGAATACATGACATCAATAAAGTTGCTTCAACTTTCAGGCTCCTGACTTTCTTCATAGTTTCTTTTAAGCCATTTGGTACAATGTATCACAGTAGACTGGTTAGCTATCAAACTTGACTGAACTGTGCTCTTGTCAAAAAGTTACAGGTTTGAGCCTCAGCCCAAAACCTGAACAAATCTCGGCTGCACTATGGCAGTTAGGATTTTCAGATGAGATTTTAAACCAAGGCCCTGCTTGGTCCCTCATCTGGTTATAAAAACATGCCAAGGCACCATTTTTTTTTAAAGTGGCTGTCTTCAACAGTTCAACACAAACATTTAAAACAAATTGTCTGGTAAGTTCCACCTTTGCTTTGTGTATTTTTTTAATTGATTGGATGTGGGCATCCTTGATTGGGCCAGAATTTATTACCCATCCCTTATTGCTGAGTGGTTTGCTATTTAGTTTTTCAGAGGGCATTTAAAAGACAACCATTTCACTTTGGATCTGGTGCCAGACAATGTAAAGATGGCAGATTTCCTTCCCTAAAGGACAAGTGAACCAGATGTGTTTTTACAGCAAATAACAATGGCTTCCTGGTTATTGTTAGACTTTTAATTACAAGTTTTCATTAAGTTTAAATTTCACCATCTGCCAAGGTGGGATTCAAACCTCGGCCTAGGGTATTAAATAGAAAGATAGAAACAAGAAGAAGGGGGAGGCCATTCGGCCCTTCGAGCCTTCTCTGCCATTCATTATGATCATGGCTGATCATCAAGTTCAATACCCTGATCCTGCCTCCCCCCCCCCCACCCCCCCTCATATCCTTTGATCCCTTTAGCCCCAAGAGCTATATCTAATTCCTTCTTGAAATTACACAAAGTTTTGGCCTCAATTACTTTCGGTGGTAGTGAATTCCACAGATTCACCACTCTCTGGGTGAAGAAATTTCTCCTCACCTCAGTCCTAAAAGGTTTACCCCTTATCCTCAAACTACGACCCCTAGTTCTGGACTCCTCCACCATTGGGAACATTCTTTATGAATCTATCCCGTCTAATCCTGTTAGAATTTTGTAAGTCTCTGTGGGATCCCCTCTCATTCTTCCAATTGCCAATGAATATAATCCTATTCGGCTTAGTCCCTCCTCATATGACAGCCCCGCCATCCCAGGAATCAGCCTGGTAAACCTGGCACTCCCTCCATAACAAGAAGATAAGGGCACCAAACTGCACCCCAAACTCCAGATGTCACCTCACCAATGCCCTATACAATTGCAGTAAAACATCTCTATTCCTATACGCAAATCTTCTCGCTATGAAGGCCAACATACCATTTGCTTTCTTTACTGCCTCCTGTACCTGCACGCTTAATTTCAGCCACTGATCCATGAGGACACAAGGTGTCGCTGAGTATCCAATTCTCTCAATTTACACCCATTCAAATAACAATCTGCTTCCTACTTTTGCTACCTTTGGTCTCTCGATTAATAATCCAGTGACAATACCACTATGCCACCACTTCCCTGCATTTTTGCTGTTGTGTTTCTCTACAATACAACAGTGGTTATACTTTAAAACACTTCATTGGCTGTAAATCATTTTCGAACATCAAGACATGCAATATATTAAAATTACAACATGGACCATTTGGCCCAGCCAGTTCGTACCCACCCTTCCGTTTGTGCTCTAAGCGAGCAAGTAGCTCTAATCACATTTTTCCCTCTTGTTCCCATGCTACTTCAACCCCTCCCTGTCTAATCTTGAATTTTCCTTTCTTTTTCAATTTCATGAGGCCGATCCACCTACCCTGCCCATCTTTTGGGTTGTGGGGACGAGACCCACGCATACACAGAGCGAATGTGCAAACTCCACACAGACAGTGACCCGGGGCCGGGATCGAACCCGGGTCCTCGGCACTGTGATGCAGCAGTGCTAATCACTTCGCCATGTGCCGCCCTCTAGTCTTGAATGTTGACACAGTTTCTGCTCAACCATTAACCATGGAAGGAAGTTACAAAACCCTCGCAACTCTCTAATGTTAAGATACTTTCCTGTCTGCTGTTCTAAATCTCTTACATTTCAACATCTATCATTGTTGATCTCCCCAACATCTGGAACAAGTCTGCTTTTATCTACCAGGCTTGCAATTCAGTAACTCAGTGCAGAACTCAGCGAGTGCTGAGCAGTCAGAGGTGGTGGCCTGAATTCTCTGGCCATTGAAATTCTCTTATCCTGCTGGCAGCATACCCTTGCCCCCGGGTTTTCCGGCAGCATGGATTGGCTTCAATAGGAAATTCCATTGACAAGTGGCGGGAAGAGAGAACGGCGCGCCACCAAGAAACACGCAGCTGGGGGACCAAAGAATCCTGCCTGGTGTCTTTCAAGCTTCATTAAACCGAAGCATTGCCTGCTGCTTGAAGAAGGGCAGGGAAGCCTTCCCAGTGCTTTGGCCAATATTTATCCCTCAATTAATCATCACAATATGTTGGACCTTGCTGTTTGCAGATTGGTGCTGCATTTTCCTACAGTAACTGCTGAAGCAAGTCTGACTCTAATGAAGAAAAAAGAATCAGAAGTTAAGTACTTACATATTTGAAATTATGTAACTTGGTGATGGCTGGATTAGATCTTTGGAGACTGATTTTTTTTGTTTTTAAGTACCACACACAAAGATTTTTTTTCCCTTGCATAAATGTATATTATCATAACGCACACCCACAAATTACAAATGTTATAGAAATGGTTTACCCACTCAGCATAAATCGAGCCAATCACCAATATCAGGCAGGTGACTTCCCACTGCTCAAGGTTTCTATTTTTAGAGAAAAGGGTTTTGGCTTTTCAATCCGAGATTACACAGAAATTCTGAATATGCCTGGTTACTATGGTGACAGAATCTTCTTTTCAGTAAATTAATGTTATTCTGTCAGACAAGTCTCATGTCACAAAGACTTGGAATTGAATGTTCCCTTCAGAGTTGTGCCAGTATATATTCAGCTCCAAAATAAAGCCTCGAGTCACTCCATTAGTGTCACGGCAGATGTTTATGAGTTCTGGATACAATTCAATCATTTACAAAAAAATGTTGGAATTTAATATCTTAAGTAATCAAAATATTTTTACCATAACTAAAAATCCATTTTGGTGGCGCGGTTATATTAATCACAGATATATTCTCAGGCAAACAACCATAGCCGTAATTTGAACAACTGGTTTGGAAAGACGATTTACGTAATGTGAAATGCTTTGGCAAATTGAGAGAATTTTTTTAAGCTTGTCTAAAGCTGAAATTGTACCGCAAGGAACATTTTGCCCTCAAATCAATTTTTGAGAGAGAGTTCAGAATCCATACCGAGTCTCAGGCTTGCTTTAAATGTCTAATATGAATGAGCTATTGGGAATAGATGAAAAATAACACATATCATAAAATACATTTTATCAATAAGCCAGGCATTGCGTCATATTAGTGAAGGACTGAACCCGGGCCACCTCTAATGTAAGGTTGCCAAAGGATCTTGTTCTGATGGAGTCCAACATCAAAGGTTAACTTGTCTTTTTGTTTTTTGGATGCTTAATGACATCCTGGGCGTCATTCTCCGCCGGCGGGAGTCTCCGTTTTGCCGGCGCCCGGGGGTTTCGCGACGGCGTGGGGCTGCCCCACAATGGGAAACCCCATTGACCAGCCGATGTTACGGAGACTCCCGCCGGCCGGTCGGGGCAGAAATGTGGCGGGGCGGGTAGGAGAATTTCGCCCCCTGTGTGTCATGATATGCGGACACACACATAATGATATACAGACAAGCAGCTAATGGACACAGAGAACAGGACATGACCAATAAGCAGGCAGGACACTCAGGGGTGGGATCTGACTATAAAAGACACGAGGCACTCACACTCCGCCTCTTTCCACTGATGAACATCTAGAGAATCAGTCAAGGGTGTTGTTACAATCTCACACCCCACCACGTGGCTAAGAGCTAGTCTCGTTCAGTCAGACAGAGTAAGCGCACTTAAGTTAGCAGAGAGTCGAACTCACAGAGAACTGTGCTAACTGTGCTATTAGTTCAATAAACGTGATTGAACTAACTTCAAGCTTTGGATTATCTTTTTATCTATGCTGCATCCAGTTGCAACCAGTGTACTTAATACGACATACCAGGAGACTACTAATTTAAGGTGGCTTACCTCAGTCCGTTCCATGACGACCAGCGAATGTATCCCGGCACCATGGAGAAGATTCAGGCTCCTCACCAGCTCAGGACCTCCGGCAATCTCAGTGCCAACTGGCAGATATTCAAGCAAAGGTTTCTGCTGTACATCAAAGCTTCAGACCTCGAGGGTGCGTCTGATGCAAGGAAGATCGTGCTTCTCCTCTCGACAGCGGGTGGTCAAGCTATCGAACTCTTCAACTCGTTTAACTTCACTGAAGGCCAGGATAAGACAAAGTTTCAGACCATCCTGGACAAGTTCGATAGTCACTGTGAAGTGGACACCAATGAAATCTTCGAGTGCTACATATTCAAACAACGTCTTCAAGGTAAAGATGAATCTTTCAGTGCCTTCTTAACTAGCCTCCGCCTCGCTAGCGCTGTCCTGAAATGTTGGTGATATTGCTGACTCCATGATCAGAGACCAAATCGTGTTAGGAGTTCACTTTGATCCTCTGAGAGAGCAGCTCTTTAAAATCAAGCATATGACCCTACCAGTCGCGATTGAAACATGTACAGTGCATGAGCAGGCAAAAAAATCGGTATTCCCAATACAAATCGGCTGAAAATGAGAAACTTGCCTCCCACGAGGCAGAGCGTGTGCAGGCCATCTTCCGGGTGCAGCGCCTCAGCATTGAAGACAGCAGCCATCTCACGCGCGATGCGAACGGGATAACGGAGTGGCCGACACCCACACTGGGCAGGTGCAGACGTCTGCCGACCACACTGCGCATGTGCAACGACGTACATCACGTCACAACGCCGGCATCATGTCATGCCCAAACTGCGGCAACGTCCACTTAAAGGGACACTGCCCTGCAAGAGGCAGGCGATGTTTAAACTGCGGGAAGCCTGGACACTATGCAGCCTTGTGCATGTCTGCACCACCAGTCAGAGGCTGGCGCGTCCAGAATGTGCAACGACGATTACAGGATTCTGATCCTGGCAGTACAACGGATCCAGAGGACGAGTGCCTGGAGTCCGCCTACCGAGTGGGCATCATTGCCACACGTGAACATGCCGCACCTAATTCATCTCGCATTCAGTCCATCCTCGCTGTGGATTCTGAGGACGAATGGCATGCGGTGATGTCGGTCAACCACTGCTCCATCCAGTTCAAGCTGGACACAGGTGCTTCTGCCAACCTCCTCTCACAGGCAGACTTCAAACGCATCAAGAATCTCCCTAATGTCCTTCCAGCAGCCTGCCAGCTCCTGGACTATAACGGTAATGCCATCACGGCATGGGGTCCTGCCATCCACTCGTCTCCAACCGGAGCACCCATGCACGGCTAAGGTTTGAAATTGTCAAGACGGACAGCGCATCCTTACTGGGCGCGTGCCTGCAAAAATCTAAACCTGGTGCAGCGGGTCTATTCAACGACATCCTCCAACGTGGATCTTCAAGCTGGCATTGACGACATCTTCGCTCATTACCCTGATGTGTTTGTCGGGATGGGCACTTTGCCATATTGGTACAAGATCCTACTGCGACCTGATGCCAAGCCAGTGGTCCGTGCACCACGCCGGATCCCAGCTCCGCTGAGGGAGCGCCTGAAGGAACAGCTCAAGGAGCTGCAGCAACAGGGCATCATTTCCAGGGTAACCAAACCGACTGACTGGGTCAGCTCGATGGTGGTGGTTACAAAACCCTCTGGAGACCTGCGCATCTGCATTGATCCCTAGGATCTCAACCAGAATATAATGCATGAACAGTACCCCATCCCGAAGTGGGAGGAACTCACCAGTGAGATGGCACATGCAAGGTTTTTCACGAAGTTAGATGCGTCACATGGATTCTGGCAAATCCAGCTGGATGAGTCCAGCAGAAGGCTCTGCACCTTCAACACACCGTTTGGCAGGTACTGCTATAATCGTATGCTGTTCGGCATCATCTCGGCATCGGAGGTATTTCATTGCATCATGGAGCATATGATGGAGGGCATCGAAGGGGTTCGTGTGTACGTGGACGACATCATCATATGGTCCACGACCCCTGAGGAGCATGTTTCATGTCTCCAGCAGGTATCTCCGCCGTGTTCACGCCAACAGGCCTGAAGCTGAACAGGGCCAAATGTTGCTTTGGCATGTCCACACTCAAGTTCCTAGGAGGCCAGATCTCTCAGCAGGGCGTGTGCCCCGACTCAGACAAGGTCAAGGCCATCGCAGCCATGAAGGTCCCGGAAGACAAGAAGGCAGTATTGCGCTTCCTGGGCATGGTCAACTTTCCAGACAAGTTCATCCCAAACATGGCTTCACACACCACGGCCCTACGAAACCTAGTGAAGATGTCCACTGCCTTCGAGTGGAAGGCGGCCCATCAGGCAGAGTGGCTGGAGCTGAAAGCCAAGCTCACCACTGCACCCGTATTGGCATTTTCCGACCCAGACAGGGAAACAAAAATCTCGACAGATGTGTCGGTGCGGTCCTGCTGCAACGCAATGACACCTCATCCCGGGCACTGGTTGCCTACACGTCAAGGGCAATGACGCCCACCGAACAAAGGTATGCACAAATCGAGAAGGACTGCCTGGGCCTTCTCACTGGCATTCTCAAGTTTCACAACTATGTCTACGGCCTGCCGACATTCACAGTCGAGACAGATCACAGGCCCCTGGTCCACATTATCCACAAGGACCTTAATGACATGACGCCTCGGTTGCAGTGCATTCTCCTCAAACTCAGAAGGTACGACTTTGACCAGGTCTACACGCCTGGCAAGGAGCTCGTCATTGCCGATACACTGTCCCGCTCCATCACCGTGCCTAGTGAACCACTGAACGTCATCCCGCAAATTGAGTCACAGGTTGAGTCACAGCTGCAGCTGTGTGCTAGCGCCCTCCCGGCATCTGATGAGAAGGTGATTCATATCCGTGAGGAGATGCCAAAGACCCCCTCTTGCAGCATTTTATGCAACACCTCGCCAATGGCTGGCAAAAAGGGCAGTGCCCTCAATTTTTCAAAGTAAAGGACGACCTGACGGTGGTTGATGGCATCCTCCTCAAACTGGACCGGATTGTAATTCCACACAGTCTCCAGAGCTTGGTGCTCCGTCAAATCCATGAGGGCCACCTGGGTGTGGAAAAGTGCAGACACAGAGCCAGGCAGGCTGTCTACTGGCCCGTGATCAGCCAGGACATCGCGAACATGGTCCTCAACTGTGCGACCTGTCAACGCTTCCAGCCAGCGAAGAGTAAGGAGACACTTCAGCAGCATGAAATCGAAACCTCTCCGCGGTCCAAGGTTGGCATCGACCTCTTTCATGCAAATGGGCATGATTACGTGTTAATCATTGATTATTTTTCCAATTACCCTGAAGTCGTGAAGCTCTCAGACCTCACATCTCAGACCGTCATCAAGGCCTGTAAGGAGACGTTCTCCAGGCATGATACCCCACTCACTGTCATGAGTGACAATGGCCCGTGCTTCAGCAGCCATGAATGGCCTCTGTTTGCCCAGTCGTATCAGCTCAAACACGTCACTTCCAGCCCACACTATCCACAGTCAAACGGAAAAGTTGAGAAAGGGGTGCACATAGTGAAGCAGCTCATCTGCAAGGCTGCGGATTCTGCGTCTGACATTCACCTTGCGCTGCTTGCATACAGGGCGGCCCCACTGTCCACTGGCATGTCACCGGCTCAACTCCTGATGAACAGGGACCTGCGAACGACACTTCCAGCCATACACGTGCCCAACCTAGATCACCTCCCGGTGCTGCAGAAGGTGCAGCAGCTCCGAGACCGGCAAAAACAGGGATATGATGCTCATGCCATCGATTTGCCCGTGTTATCCCTGTCCGACACTGTTCGGATCAAGAACCCTGATGGAGGCTGGTCAGCTCCAGCTGTTGCTGTTCGACAGGCTGCCCCCCGCTCGTATGTTGTGCGTCTGACTGATGGTTTTGTTGTGCGACGAAACAGACGGGCACTGCGCAAAGTTGCCTGCCCGCAACCACATACGTCTCCCTTTCCTTCTGTGTTTTGCCACCTCCTGATACCTCGACTCACGAGGCCACCAGTCAGGCTTCAATCCCGCCCATCGAGGCGCTGTCGTCCCCACCGCCACCTCTCCGGCAGTCGACCAGGATCAGATGCAAGCCACAGAGACTGGACTTATGAACATTTGTTCTGTTTGCTATGTTCTGAGTTCTCGCATTAGACAGCTGTTTTCACATGTACATATGTTCACATCCACTGCATGTATATATGTTAATATTGGCCTATTCTTGGCTTGGTGGGCAAAGAAATGGGGAGGAAATACTAAAGCAGAAAATGGTTATGACCTCTGGTATGACCTCCATTATTGCTCTCTCAAGTGCGACGAGCATAACCATTCACATATCTGGGGTACAGCAAGGTTATTGGCCATCCATCCCTTGAGCCATCCATCACTTGAGCTGAAACTGTCTACTACTTGAGGATCGTCTTGAAGAGCAAAGTAAGACCTTGGCTTCTTTTCACATCATCTTTCATTCACCCATTATCCCTATTCTTGTGGGATTTACATAGACTCCCGGTTCCCCAACAGCTCACTTCTCAATCCCTCCATTATCATGCCCCTTCTGATCTCTGTGACCTCCTCTAACACAACGATTTCCCTAACTCTCCTTCCTCTCTTGGGCCTTCTCACCTGCAGATCGAGCAACAGCTACAAGGAGCGTATGTATTACTTTAAACCAAGATAGAGACAATCCATTCAGTTGTCTTCTGCTTTTTCCTTGACAACCAAGCCAAATCTCACCAGGCCGCATTCCACCAAAATCTCAAATCTCTACATTGTCAAGTTTCTTCTCCTTGCCCTCTCAATCTCAGTGAAACACCTTAACTGAAATCTATCCTGAGATGAGCTGCCAAGGAAGAAGGTCAAATAGCAAGGTATTTGGCCCTCACTATGTCTCCATGACTACGTCCCAGCTGCTTTTTTGGCAGTTAAGAATCTCAAGAGCTTATTTGCCTCTAGGCAATGCTTATAGCCCCATTTCCTCTCCATCACAAAGACCTACTTCCAACTCAATTAAACCATCTGTCTACACCTTTCCTCGACCTATCAGCTGCTGAAACCTTTGCTACCTTTACACTCTCCTGGTTATCCTACCCACCTCATCCGTTCCCCATTTGCCACCCTCCATAAACATCTGCTCATACAAAACTGTGCTGCCAATATCCTAAACCCCTATCAAACTCCATTCACTCGGACTTCCGGTGACGGCGGGCGGGAGGCGGCCGCACATTGGAGGGCTCCCGTTTGGGAACGGCATTTTCGGGGCTTTAAGCCCGGTCCCAGGGTCAACGGAGGCGGCAAAAGCAGGGAGAAGGCACAGAGGCGGCTGAGTGAAGGCACATTGAAGAAAAATGTCGATGGTGAGCAAAAGAACGTCCGTAAGGAAAACTGCTGAAGGTCCGCCGGGGAGTGGAAAGGTCACCGTGGGGTCACCAAGGAAAATGGAGGCCAGAGCACCAGGGGAGGCCGCATTGCTTACGGCTGAAGAAATAACAAAGGTGATGGCTGCGGAATTCGAAAGGCAATTTACAAAATACACGGAGACGGTGAGGAAGGAGATGAGGGAGGCTTTGAGTGTGCTGGTAGAGGAGGCGATTTCCCCGGTGACGAAGGCGGTGGCGAGCACAGTGGCGGAGGTGCGAGAGCAAGGGGAGGCGCTGAAGGAAGTGGAGGAGATGGTATTGCAGCACGGTGATCAACTTGTCTCGATGGGGAAGGAGGTGCGGAAGGTGATGGACATTAACAAGGATCTGCGAGGAAAAATGGAAGACCTGGAAAATAGATCCAGGCGACAGAATTTGAGGCTTGTGGGGCTGCCCGAAGGAGTTGAAGGACCGAGGCCGACTGAGTATTTTGCCGCGATGCTAGCAAAACTATTGGGGGAGGGGGAGGATCCCTCCCGATATGAACTGGATCGGGCTCATCAGTCGTGGAGGCCTGTACCAAAGGCGAGTGAGCCGCCAAGGGTAGTGACTCTGTGCTTCCGTAGGTACAATGTGAAGGAGAAGGTCCTGAGCTAGGCCAAGCAGAAGCGGGTGGTGCAGTGGGCTGGAGCTGGTATACGAGTATACCAGGACTTTATAGTGGAGCTGGCGAGGAGGCGGGCTGCCTTCAACCAGGTGAAGAGGGCACTGTACATTAGCAAGGTGCAGTGCGGCATTGTATATCCAGCGAAGCTGAGGGTGACTTACAAACTCAGGGACTTTTATTTTGGAACGGCGGAAGCAGCGGAGGAGTTTGCGAAGGCAGAAGGACTGTGGCAGAACTGACAAATTGAGAAATGGCCATGTGCCGATGTAACCTCATGACTGTATTTTCTTCTTTTTTGTTTCACTGCATGCGGGTGTATGGGCTAAAGGAGCCACTGTTGTATATATTTGGACAAGGGAAATGATGGGACTTTCACTCAAAATAAGGGCTCTTTGGGGTGTAGGTGGATATGCGGGGTTTGTGTGCTAAAAGGGGATTTCTGGGCTTTCCTAGGGCCGGGCAAGGGGGAAAGGGACCCGGGCGGGGGCCTCCACGCTGGCCGGTTTAAGCCGGCCAGTGAACGGGAGTGAGGTGGGGGGAGGGGCTGCGGCCATCGGAGCCTGGAAGAACAGGGTCCGAGTGGTCTAGCCGGGGTGGAAAGTTGGGGGGAAGGAACCGAGGTTGGGAGGAGGAGTTTTACAAGAGGCAGTGGACGGGAGGAGTTGGAGACTGGGTGGGGGGGTACAACTCTTGGGTATCATGTACGGTACTCTTTCAGAGGTTGGAGGGCGTTGAGTGTAGGGGGAGGAAGGGGAGTGGACTCTATAGGTCAATGGTGACCATGGGCGGTCCCGGACTCCTTTTTCTTTTTCTCCTTTGTTTTTTTTGTTGTCACCGTGAGAGGGTTTGTTTTATTGGATGCATATATTGACAGGTGGGCCGTTATTTGGGGTGGTGGGAGGATGGGATTGTTGGTATTGTTAAGGGATTGATTTTGTATTTGTTACCGTTTACTGTTTGTGGGTGGGGAGTAAATTGTGAAGGAAAATGTGAAAATGGAGAATACATTTTTTTTTTTAAAAACTCCACTCACTCATTGCTTTTTTCAGATATACACTGATTGTCAGATGCACAATACCTCAAGCTGTGTTTTAATCTCTCCATGACTCCTCGCTGTCTCTGTTACCTCCACCAGCATTACAACCCCTGAGACCTTTCACTCCTCTGACCCCGTGCTCCAGTGTATCTCCCTTTATCCCTTCACGATGCCTTTAGTTTTATCTCATTCATGTGCTGTCGAACTGCTTAACTGATACTTATTCTTAGATGAGCTACAAATGAAGAAGACAAGGAGCATTGTCTTTGCCCTCACTGTACCTTCATGCGCACTTTCCAATTTCCCAAATCAGACGTTTTCTGAAGATCATCCTTTGGAATTATCGTGCACACACTGTGAATGCCGGAAATGTAAAATAAAATCAGGAAAAACTAAGAAATGCACAGGATGCCATTAAGCATTATGCATTTCAATGACCTCGGCTTCAAGCTCTGAAATTTACTCTCTAAGCCACCTCCTTGCACATCTTCATCTCCTCCTTCAAAATGGGCCTTAAAATTCACTTCTTTCGTCAACACTTTGGCTGTTCCAAAACTACCAAAACAGATTGGCCAAGAACATCCATTCCTTGGACAAAATTCTCCCATCTCGTGGTGGGAGTGGGATCTTGGAGTGTTTCTCATTGAGTGTTGACAGGAAACAATGCAATATCTTCCAGCCCTGACCTTATTAATTATGCACCCAATGTTTTATACCATATTCCGTGGCAAGGCAGACCAAATGGTGTGCATCCGCCGTCCTATCTGAGTGCCATATTGAAGACGCCAAACATCACTCACCCACTTTTAACGAAAGATGGATCGCCTAAGAACGAAGGTGGATCCCCAGGAACATTCTGAGGTCGAAAGATGGACCTCCTCGACGACAGTGAATCTGGAACATCCACCTGTAGCAGCTTCCCCCAAACCACTGCTGTGGTGTTCCAGAGTCCAGATTACTGGCAGCCTCCATTCCGAATTCAGGAGGCAACCGCCGGTATTTTGCAGGTGAGTCCCGACATCTGTAAGCCAAGCTATTGCAGATGTGTTTCACACTGGCATGTTTTCCCACTGCCGTCGAGCAGAACCAGGTGTGGGTGGAAGATTCTGGTCGGACCTCGATCTGCATCCACTTAGCAGGATACAAATCAGTTTCACACTGCTTCCAGCGGGTTTCCCAATCCACCAAGATGGGTGCCAGCGGACGATATCGTGAGAAATTCACGCCGGCATGAAACGGGTGTTTTCATTCCTGCCAATTTCTCCCCCCTCTCCTGCCATTGAACCTGTCGGTGGGGCCATGGGAGAATTCCACCCAGTGTTTCTGAAACTTTGAATGGATTGGGATGTGGAGCAGCAAGTTTCTCCTACCTGTCCTTTCTTGCTTTTCCAGGCATTTCTGATAGGTTACTATGCACTTCCATAAATCCAACAGATGCACCTTAATAGCAGCCAATGGTACAAACAATTGCAAAAAGCAGTCATTTTGGGCCCAAATAGAAACGTAGATGCACGGGACAACACGGTGGTGCAGTGGTTAGCACTGCTGTCCCGTGTTCAATCGCTGCCCCGGGTCACTGTCCGTGTGGAGTTTTACATTCTCCACGTGTCTGCACGTGTCTCACCCCCACAACCCAAAAGAATGCAGGATAGGTGGATTGGCCACGCTAAAGTGCCCCTTAATTGAAAAAAAAGAATTGGGTGTACTAAATTTATATTTTTATAAAGCGAAACGTAGATGCTGCTCCTAAATTCCAGTTCTGTTCAGTAGGCAGCACTATGATGTCATGACAGTACAGGCACGTACCCGAATATGAGAATAACCCCATCCCAGAATCTGGAACAAAGTCACTGGCAGAATAAAGATGTAGCTGGGCTATTAGCAGGTCTATTATCAGTCTCAGCTAGAGTCACAGAGTAACGGCACAGACTTACGTCAATTGTGGCAAGGCTTAAACAACATAACGGGCTACAAAGCAAAGCCGAGTAGAATCTTCGGCAGCAGGGCACACCTCGGTCCACCCACGTCGACGCTACCACCAAGTAAGCCTGTACTTTCTCAGGAAACTAAGGAAATTCGGCATGTCCACATTGACTCTTACCCACTTTTACAGATGCACCATAGAAAGCATCCTATCTGGCTGCATCACACCTGGTATGGAAACTGCTCGCCCCAAGACCATAAGAAACTACAGAGAGTCGTAAACATAGCCCAGTCCATCACGCGAACCTGCCTCCTATCCATTGACCCTGGCTACACCTCCTTCTGCCTTGGGAAAGCGGGCAGCATAATCTAAGACCCCTCCCACCCGGGTTATTCTCTCTTCCAACCTCTTCCATCAGACAGGAGGTACAAAAGTCTGAGACCACGCATGAACAGATTCAAAATCAGCTTCTTCCCCACTGTTACCAGACTCCTGAATGACCCTCTTATGGACTGAACTGATCTCTCCACACATCTTCCTGCTGAGTAGTACTGCACTCCTGGATGCTTCATCCGAAACTGCGTCTACGTATTCACATTGTGTATTTATGTATACCCTATGTTTTTTTTTCACATATCGAATAATCTGTCTGGACTGTATGCAGAACAATACGTTTCACTCTAAACAAATCCAAATCCATTTATTTTATTGTTTTTTTGAGGGGGGACCTTGCTATCTACAAACTGCCTGCTGCAGCTGCCTGCAAAACAACGACGATAAGGAATTTGTTCTGAAATATTCTGATGTCCTGAGGACATGAAAGGTGCTATATAAAAGGCATTTTTTTAAAGACACTAGCAAAAACATGTTAGAAACCTTTGTACTCCCTTGCAAATGTTCTGATAGTGAACATCACCAACCGTTTCACATTTCCAAACATTCCAACTGGCGGAATGGTACAGCTGACTTGAGAAAAAAAACAAGAAATGAATGATTTATAACAACAGAATCCAGTCAGAAATTTTTTAAAATCTTAACTTCCATAGAAGTTGTAGAACTGAGGAAGTTCAATTTATGAAGGAAAATGTAGGTGTGGAATACAATTATAATTTGTAGCCATGGACCATCAGAATATAATGTTAGTTGAAATAAACAAAAGTGGATGCTATTTACCATGAGTCCTCACTTGAGGGGGTTATCGAGAAAGCGCCAATGCGCGTTATATTTCAACTACATGCATTTTAATGAACAGAAGAGTCAAAAATCTATTTATTTTCTTTATATTTCCATTTCACGGCAATATTTAACTGAGATCCAACATGTAGGTTCCGATGAAAATCCAAAAATTACATTTCAATGTCGGAATGAAGTTTTTGCCAATATAAATGGCTTTAAATGGGCCTTCGACTTGGCTGTACTCCACCTTCGATTCGTTGCAATTTTCTTTCAAAGCAGATGAGTATGAATCTACGAAAGAAACCATGTGTTTACTGACCTTTTGAGTGGACATCGCTGATCGAGGCAGCAAGTGGTGTCTTGGCGTCCGACCTCCGGTACACCACATGGACTCTCCCACTTTCTTCTTCCTGCTCTACTTTGTCTTTCTCCAGTGGTTCGATAAAGAATTCATCATTGTCTGTCCGAATCATACCAGCCTGAGTGACAGGATCAGAAATTAGACACTCTTAATGACTGGGGAATTGCTCATGCAGTTATCGTGCAGGTCAAGCTTTCATACACACAAATACCCACTGGATTTCCGTCGTTTGAGGATAGCTGAAGTTAAATACTTTATGAGGAATAATACAGCAGCCATTCTTTAGTCTGACATTAAAAGCAATATAAAAGCAAAAACACACATTTCATCCCACAGGTCAACCTATAAAACTTGGAAAAGTTGATGGACAACTTCAATAAAGCTGATTACTCGAAACACAATGTACAACTTGATACCAATCAATCCAGTCGAATGGTAGTTAACAAGAACTGTGGTTTTAATCAGCTAGAATGTGCCCACCAGTAGCTCCTCCCACACTGAGAGGCTGTCCCGGATTGATGGGATATATACCTTCTCAGAGGGGCGGAGCCACAGGCGGAGCCAACAACAACATCAACACAACAACAGTAACAGTGAGTAAATACAATAATATATACAACAGCCGTGAGTAAATACAATAATATATACAACAGCCATAAATGGCTCACCACACAACTGAAAATCACTGCTGAGTAGGCCCAAGCCCAAGGTCACGGTTTCCAAGGTGACTGAAGATGTTGTCAAATTCCTTTTCATTCGACTGGGTTTCAGGATTTTTATTACTGGAAGGGTATCGTATTCTGCTACTGAGTTTGTTTTGCCATGAAATCTGAAACCCAGTGGTCTCACGTATGACATTCAAATTAGTTATATAGGGAGTTCACTAAAGCTTGAACTTGCCATGACTCAAGCTGCAGTTGTACCCAATATTTCATCAGTTTTATTTCAGGGGGGGGGCGGGGTGGAGTGAAGTACATATTTTTGCAGTGATGAACTTGAAATATTTTAAATAAGAGCACTGACGCTGCTAAATTTATTTATGAGGCATCTACATGTCCCCTAGAGAAAATTTACATTTTCGACAATTTTATTTGTTGCATTTTCCTGACCCTTAAGTCACCCTTTCAATATGTTTCAAATGTCTGACATAATGCCAATTCTGGCTGCAGGCCTTGCTAAAAATGACCAACTCCAATCACTGTTTTTTAAAAAAAATGTCTCATTAGGTCAGGTTTGCTGAGCTTTCTACTTTCTTCTAAAATATAATGTAGAAGAAATAAGAGTATAGAAAACTGCATGCACAGGACTATTAAAATTATCTGGCATTTTGGGTTATTTCCAATGACATAGTGACAATGTTTCCAAACCATTGAAGCAACATTCACTGATATTTTCAGAACGCCAAGTACCAGCCACACACACCATCCTACCCTCGAACAAGCTACTAACCTGGAAAGAGAGCTTTTGAGCTTGGAGCAGGCAGGGGCAAGTTGTGTACTATACCTACCTCACCTTCCATTGTACTGCTGAGCTTTATTAGTGATACCAATCAATCCAGTCAAAACAGCAGTTAACAAGGACTATGGTTTTAATCAGCTAGAATGTGCCCACCAGTAGCTCCCGCACTGAGAGGCTGTCCCGGGTCGATGGGTTATATATCTTCTCAGAGGGGCGGAGCCACAGGCGGACCTGTCAAAATATCGACTCATGTATATAATGAGATGCAGACAGGCAGTGATTGACACACAGGATAACCAATGAACACACACGACACAGAACAACCAATCACCAGACAGGACACTACCACTATAAAACACACAAGGCATTATAATGTCAGACATTTGAAACATATTGAAAGGGTGACTTAAGGGTCAGGAATATTTGACAAATAAAATTGTCAAAAATTTAAATTTTCTCTAGGGGACATGTAGATGCCTCATAAATAAATTTAGCAGCATCAGTGCTCTTATTTGAAATATTTCAAGTTCATCACTGCATCAATATGTACTTCACTCCACCCCCCCGAAATAAAACTGATGTAATATTGGGTGCAACTGCAGCTTAAGTCATGACAGAGATAGTTAGAGTGCACCAGGCCGTGAGCACCGTCTCCATGTGACAGAGAGCCAGTCTGGTCAAGCCAGTCAGAGGTTATCAGTTTAGATTGATAGAGTGTCAACAGACAGCAGGTTATGTACAGCAACCAGCAGGTTCAATAAAACAGTGTTGGACCATCTCCTGTGT